>NC_138228.1:1059661-1069661 GCF_964197995.2 Scardinius erythrophthalmus
TTACTGTGTGGTTGTCAGGGTGTTGTTGTGTGGTTGCCAGGGTTTTGCTTGGGTGTTCTGGGGGGTTGTTGGAATGTTACTGTGTGGTTGTCAGGGTGTTGTTGTGTGGTTGCCAGGGTTTTGCTAGGGTGTTCTGTGTGGTTGTCAGGGTGTTGTTGTGTGGTTGCCAGGGTTTTGCTTGGGTGTTCTGGGTGGTTGTTGGAATGTTACTGTGTGGTTGTCAGGGTGTTGTTGTGTGGTTGCCAGGGTTTTGCTAGGGTGTTCTGGGTGGTTGTCAGGGTGTTGTTGTGTGGTTGCCAGGGTTTTGCTTGGGTGTTCTGGGGGGTTGTTGGAATGCTACTGTGTGGTTGTCAGGGTGTTGTTGTGTGGTTGCCAGGGTTTTGCTAGGGTGTTCTGGGTGGTTGTCAGGGTGTTGTTGTGTGGTTGCCGGGGTTTTGCTTGGGTGTTCTGGGTGGTTGTTGGAATGTTACTGTGTGGTTGTCAGGGTGTTGTTGTGTGGTTGCCAGGGTTTTGCTAGGGTGTTCTGGGTGGTTGTCAGGGTGTTGTTGTGTGGTTGCCGGGGTTTTGCTAGGGTGTTCTGGGTGGTTGTTGGAATGTTACTGTGTGGTTGTCAGGGTGTTGTTGTGTGGTTGCCAGGGTTTTGCTAGGGTGTTCTGGGTGGTTGTCAGGGTGTTGTTGTGTGGTTGCCAGGGTTTTGCTTGGGTGTTCTGGGTGGTTGTTGGAATGTTACTGTGTGGTTGTCAGGGTGTTGTTGTGTGGTTGCCAGGGTTTTGCTAGGGTGTTCTGGGTGGTTGTCAGGGTGTTGTTGTGTGGTTGCCAGGGTTTTGCTAGGGTGTTCTGGGTGGTTGTCAGGGTGTTGTTGTGTGGTTGCCAGGGTTTTGCTAGGGTGTTCTGGGTGGTTGTCAGGGTGTTGTTGTGTGGTTGCCAGGGTTTTGCTTGGGTGTTCTGGGTGGTTGTTGGAATGTTACTGTGTGGTTGCCAGGGTTTTGCTAGGGTGTTCTGGGTGGTTGTCAGTGTGTTGCTGTGCGGTTGTTAGGGTGTTGCTGTGTGGTTGTCAGGGTGTTGCTGTGTGGTTGCCAAGGTTTTGCTTGGGTGTTCTGGGTGGTTGTTGGAATGTTACTGTGTGGTTGTCAGGGTGTTGTTGTGTGGTTGCCAGGGTTTTGCTTGGGTGTTCTGGGTGGTTGTCAGGGTGTTGTTGTGTGGTTGCCAGGGTTTTGCTTGGGTGTTCTGGGTGGTTGTCAGGGTGTTGTTGTGTGGTTGCTAGGTTGTTCTGGGTGGTTGTTGGGATGTTACTGTGTGGTTGTCAGGGTGTTGCTGTGTGGTTGCCAAGGTTTTGCTAAGGTGTTCTGGGTGGTTGTTAGGGTGTTGTTGTGTGGTTGCCAGGGTGTTGCTAGGGTGTTCTGGGTGGTTGTCAGGGTGTTGTTGTGTGGTTGCCAGGGTGTTGCTAGGGTGTTCTGGGTGGTTGTCAGTGTGTTGCTGTGCGGTTGTTAGGGTGTTGCTGTGTGGTTGCCAGGGTTTTGCTTGGGTGTTCTGGGTGGTTGTCAGTGTGTTGCTGTGTGGTTGCCAGGGTGTTGCTAGGGTGTTTGGGTGGTTGTCAGAGTGGTGTTGTGTGGTTGCCAGGGTTTTGCTAGGGTGTTCTGGGTGGTTGTCAGGGTGTTGCTGTGCGGTTGTTAGGGTGTTGCTGTGTGGTTGCCAGGGTTTTGCTTGGGTATTCTGGGTGGTTGTCAGTGTATTGCTGTGCGGTTGTTAGGGTTTTGCTTGGGTGTTCTGGGTGGTTGTCAGGGTGTTGTTGTGTGGTTATCAGGGTGTTGCTTTGTGGTTGCTAGGGTTTTGTTAGGGTGTACTGCGTGGTTGTCAGGGTGTTCTGGGTAGTTGGTACAGTGTTGTTGCATGGTTGTCAGGGTGTTGTTGTGTGGTTGCTAGGGTGTTCTGCGTAGTTGGTACAGTGTTGTTGCTGTGTGGTTTTCAGGATGTTGCTGTGTTGTTGTTAGGGTGTTCTGGGTAGTTGTCACAGTGTTGTTGCATGGTTGTCAGGGTGTTGCTGTGTGGTTGTCAGGGTGTTGCTGTGTTGTTGTTAGGGTGTTCTGGGTAGTTGTCACAGTCTTGTTGCATGGTTGTCAGGGTGTTGCTTTGTGGTTGTCAGGGTGTTGCTGTGTTGCTGTGTTGTTGTTAGGGTGTTCTGGGTAGTTGTCACAGTCTTGTTTCATGGTTGTCAGGGAGTTGCTGGTTTTCTGATTAATTGCTACCTCTCGTTTGACCAGTATTTTTCTTCTCATCTGTGTGATTCTGTTCATGTCTCATTACTGGACATGGAGCTTGCAGACAGTACCACAGTATTTTGGACACAGTATTATGATAATTCATTGTTTTGGACATGGTAATTCCATATAAACCATATAGATACTATGGTATATGAAAATGGTAATTGTTCTGTACCTCCACAGTACAGTCAGTGCAGCTGGTTTCATATGTGGTGTGTTTCATCCTAAAACTTCCCACTTCATCTCTCTCTCTCTCTCTCTCTCTCTCTCTCTCTCTCTCTCTCTCTCTCTCTCTCTCTCTCTCTCTCTCTCTCTCTCTCTCTCTCTCTCTCTCTCTCTCTCTCTCTCTCTCTCTCTCTTACACTGTTCCTCCTCCTCCTCCAGCTCAGCTTTCACATGTGTGTGTCGTTCAGAGAGACACTGTCTGTGCGGCTCATGTGACCTCGCTCCGGGAGGACGACACATTCACACAGAGAGAGAGCGTGTGTGTGTGTGTCATGATGCTGTCTGCCATCGCTCCGCTGCTGCTCGTGTGTCTGCAGATGCGAGTCCTGGGGAAGCCGTGGTCGCAGGTCTGTGTGTTTTCATGTTTGCTTCGATCACACGCGTCTGTCCGTGTCAAAGAAACTCCAGTTCTCAGGGGATATACTAACTACATTCACATTTATACAAACCTTTTTAAAGATCTTTCTCTGTAAGATCTTTAAGACTATTACCAGTCATATTCTGCATACTGCCTTTAGTTTAGGGCTGAGCACTAAATATTTATGCAAATATATTATCCAAGTTTTTTTAAGGAGTGTTTGTTAGACGCAGATGTTTTAGACCACGTTAATATTAATTGCACAAATGTGCAAAACAGATGAAGAGTGAATGACTTCACATCCAATCAGAATTTACAGTCTGGATCTGTCTCATGAGTTTTGAAGAAACTAGATGTAGATTCAATGTAGATTCAATTTATTGTCATTACACAAGTACAGGTACAAGGCAACAAAATGCAATATTAGTGAATATGTTTTCACTTTATTTGATATTAATTGTTTGATCTTTTGATTTGAGTCCATCAAGATGCATCAATTAAAATAGAAAGTAAGTATTGATCAATCACCTTTCATTTGTATTTTTAAGCATTTTATTCACCAAATTATACAGGCATGATCACATGATTGTTTAAAATATGAATGATTTTGTGGTATAAATCACTCAGCTCTACTTTGGACGAATGTTTTATGCGTGGTCCTGCTGTTAGCTGTTCGTTAGCACGTTAAACAAGTGTCCTTGAGAGGGAATGTGACGCTCATTGTGTTCTGGGGTGTGAATAATGCACACATGGTTTCTGAGGCCACGTTCACTTCCTACAGCGCTTCCCCTCCCATCATTAACATGTCAAACGCTGCAGAAACGACCGTTTAAATGTCATCGCTGGGCTTTTTTAATAACAGGATCTGAGAGATGAAAGAAGGAGAGGTTCAGTGTGTGTTTGTGCCAGCTGTGAGGAACCCAGTGCCACCGCTGCTTATTCCAGCTTTACGTGTTTGTTTACACTCGCACACTGCAAAAAATGCTTTTCTTACTTAGTATTTATGTCTTGTTTCCAGTCCAAATATCTAAAAGTTCTTAAATCAAGAAGCATTTACTAGATAACTAAAATGACATAAGAAATTATATCTTGTTTTCTGATAAAAATAAATAAATAAATAAGTGAGTTTTGCTTAAAACAAGCAAAATTATCTGCCATTGGGGTAAAGAAAAAAAATCTTAATTCAAATGGAAAACAAGATTATTTTCATACCACATTGGCAGATAATTTTGCTTGTTTATTTTTATCAGAAAACAAGATATAATTTCTTATGTCACTTTAGTTATCTAGTAAATTCTTCTTGATTTAAGAATTTTTAGATATTTGGACTGGAAAAAAGACAAAAATACAAGGTAAGAGAAGCATTTTTTGCAGTGTGACCTCGACCTCGCGCTCGTTTCCCTCCTGCTGATGCCAGCGCTCAGAAGAGCCGTAAATCACAGGACTCGCTTCAGACCGCGGCTGATTTATGTCTTTAACTTTACATTCTGTTAACAGGAAAATATCATGATCTCTTATGCTTATTTTCTTCAGCTGTAGAACAGGAACAGATACGGAAGCTTGTTTCCGCCACAGAATAACACTTTTTAAAAGATAATTGCGACATTTTATCTCACAATTGTGAGTTTACATCTCT
The DNA here is from genome assembly GCF_964197995.2 of Scardinius erythrophthalmus. Taxonomy (NCBI): domain Eukaryota; kingdom Metazoa; phylum Chordata; class Actinopteri; order Cypriniformes; family Leuciscidae; genus Scardinius; species Scardinius erythrophthalmus. The sequence continues at coordinate 1,064,142 of NC_138228.1, forward strand.
CAATTCTGACTTTATTTCTCAGAATTGCAAGATATAAAGTCGCAATTGTGTTATAAAGTCAGAATTGCAAGATATTTGCGAGATATATTTATATCTCGCAATTCTGACATCTTTTCTCAAAATTGTGAGATATAAACCTCGCAATTTCGAAAATAGAAATACTGTCCAGTTCTAACGAAAAAAGATTCAATTTATAACACAATTGTGAGTTTATATCTCGCAATTCTGACTTTATAACTCGCAATTCTGACTTTATATCTCGCAATTCTGACTTTATAACTCGCAATTCTGACTTTATATCTCGCAATTCTGACTTTATAACTCGCAATTCTGACTTTATATCTCGCAATTCTGACTTTATAACTCGCAATTCTGACTTTATATCTCGTAATTCTGACTTTATATCTCACAATTCTGACTTTATCTCTCAATTCTGACTTTATAACTCGCAATTCTGACTTTATAACTCGCAATTCTGACTTTATATCTCGCAATTCTGACTTTATAACTCGCAATTCTGACTTTATATCTCGCAATTCTGACTTTATTTCTCGCAATTCTGACTTTATAACTCGCAATTCTGACTTTATATCTCGCAATTCTGACTTTATAACTCGCAATTCTGACTTTATATCTCGCAATTCTGACTTTATAACTCGCAATTCTGACTTTATATCTCGCAATTCTGACTTTATAACTCGCAATTCTGACTTTATATCTCGCAATTCTGACTTTATAACTCGCAATTCTGACTTTATATCTCATAATTCTGACTTTATATCTCACAATTCTGACTTTATCTCTCAATTCTGACTTTATAACTCGCAATTCTGACTTTATAACTCGCAACTCTGACTTTTAACTCGCAATTCTGACTTTATATCTCGCAATTCTGACTTTATAACTCGCAATTCTGACTTAATATCTCGCAATTCTGACTTTATAACTCGCAATTCTGACTTTATATCTCGTAATTCTGACTTTATATCTCACAATTCTGACTTTATCTCTCAATTCTGACTTTATAACTCGCAATTCTGACTTTATAACTCGCAATTCTGACTTTATATCTCGCAATTCTGACTTTATAACTCGCAATTCTGACTTTATAACTCGCAATTCTGACTTTATAACTCGCAATTCTGACTTTATATCTCGCAATTCTGACTTTATATCTCACAATTCTGACTTTATATCTCACAATTCTGACTTTATAACTCGCAATTCTGACTTTATAACTCGCAATTCTGACTTTATATCTCACAATTCTGACTTTATATCTCGCAATTCTGACTTTATATCTCGCAATTCTGACTTTATAACTCGCAATTCTGACTTTATATCTCGCAATTCTGACTATTTCTCGCAATTCTGACTTTATAACTCGCAATTCTGACTTTATAACTCGCAATTCTGACTTTATAACTCGCAACTCTGACTTTTAACTCGCAATTCTGACTTTATATCTCGCAATTCTGACTTTATAACTCGCAATTCTGACTTAATATCTCGCAATTCTGACTTTATAACTCGCAATTTTGACTTTATATCTCGTAATTCTGACTTTATATCTCACAATTCTGACTTTATCTCTCAATTCTGACTTTATAACTCGCAATTCTGACTTTATATCTCGCAATTCTGACTTTATAACTCGCAATTCTGACTTTATAACTCGCAATTCTGACTTTATAACTCGCAATTCTGACTTTATATCTCGCAATTCTGACTTTATATCTCACAATTCTGACTTTATATCTCACAATTCTGACTTTATAACTCGCAATTCTGACTTTATATCTCGTAATTCTGACTTTATATCTCACAATTCTGACTTTATCTCTCAATTCTGACTTTATAACTCGCAATTCTGACTTTATATCTCGCAATTCTGACTTTATAACTCGCAATTCTGACTTTATAACTCGCAATTCTGACTTTATAACTCGCAATTCTGACTTTATATCTCGCAATTCTGACTTTATATCTCACAATTCTGACTTTATATCTCACAATTCTGACTTTATAACTCGCAATTCTGACTTTATATCTCGCAATTCTGACTTTATATCTCGCAATTCTGACTTTATATCTCGCAATTCTGACTTTATATCTCACAATTCTGACTTTATATCTCGCAATTCTGACTTTATATCTCGTAATTCTGACTTTATATCTCACAATTCTGACTTTATAACTCACAATTCTGACTTTATAACTCGCAATTCTGACTTTATAACTCGCAATTCTGAGTTTATATCTCGCAATTCTGAGTTTATAACTCGCAATTCTGACTTTATAACTTGCAATTCTAACTTTATATCTCGCAATTCTGACTTTATATCATGCAATTCTGACTTTATATCTCGCAATTCTGACTTTATAACTTGCAATTCTGACTTTATATCTCGCAATTCTGACTTTATATCTCTCAATTCTGACTTTATATCTCGCAATTCTGAGTTTATATCTCGCAATTCTGAGTTTATATCTCGCAATTCTGACTTTATATCTCGCAATTCTGACTTTATATCTCTCAATTCTGACTTTATATCTCACAATTCTGACTTTATATCTCACAATTCTGACTTTATATCTCACAATTCTGACTTTATATCACACAATTCTGACTTTATATCTCACAATTCTGACTTTATATCTCGCAAATGTGACTTTATTTCTCGCAATTCTTACTTTATATCTCGCAATTCTGACTTTATATCTCGCAATTCTGACTTTATATCTCTCAATTCTGACTTTATATCTCGCAATTCTGACTTTATTTCTCACAATTCTGACTTTATATCTCTAAATCTAAAATCACAATTCTGAGTTTATAACTCGCAATTCTTAGTTTATAACTCACAATTCTGAGATAAAAATAATTTTTATTTATTTTATTCATTTTATCTCAGAATTGCGAGTTATAAACTCAGAATTGCAAGTTATAAAGCAAAAAAGTCGCAATTACCTTTTTTATTTTTTATTCTGTGGTGGAAACAAGCTTCCATAAACAGAGGCTTTCAACTTAGAAAAGTGTTTATGATTACAGTCTACAATTGAAAGTATTAATTGGCATGATTGTGTTCACACACAATATTCTCAAAGCATTTTACACAAAACAAGTAATGACAAGAAAAACCTGAGATATAAACAGATTTATTTGCGTCACAGACCGGCTGTGAGTCTGAAGGTAATTACAGCGGCTCCAGTGCTGGAGTTAACCGCGGTAAAACAGTGGCTGTTATCTTGCCCATTATAAACCCTGCGGTTACACTCTTAAATCCTGCGTTTGCTGCTGGTCTCGTCCTCCACATGGGGTCCACATGAACTTTTACAGGAATGTGACTCGCTGTCAGACAAATACAGACACAGTTTAGACTGGAGGAAAACACTCTAATGTTCTCATCATATATATTCTCTGTCCATTTCCACAGGCACAAATATGAGTGTTATATGAGCTCTAAAGTGTCCAAGGATTAGGCAGCCTTATTTTAGTAAGACTATTATAGGTTTTGTTAATATTTGGAATTAGATTTAATTTTTGTGTTTTGTTTTAATTTTATAATTTTGGTTTGGGTTAGTTTTAGTGTATATTTTTTTTAAATGTCTATATATTTTTTTAAGTTTTAGTTTTTAGTTGTATAAAATGAATGTTCTACATTTTGTCACAATAATATTTATCCTTTATTATTTTTTATTTTTAAGGGATTCCGAGCTACTAGACAATATTTACCTTTAAATAATTCTCCATTTATTTCTATAAAGTAACGGTGGCTGTGTAAATAGCATGACGAAACAAAGGAGTGTCCAAAAATCTAAATAAACATGCAGGAGATCACGGGCAGAAAACTATCGAACACAAACATTTACATTTATGCATTTGGCAGACGCCTTTATCCAAAGCGACTTACATTGCATTTCAAGGTACACATTTTCATTCTTATCAGTTCTTGCTTTCCCTGGGGATCGAACCCATGACCTTGGCGTTGCAAGCGCCAGCGCTCTTCTGTTTCAGCTACAGGGGTCGGGTCAGAGGTCATGCGCCGGGTCAGAGGTCATGCGTCGGATCAGAGGTCATGTGCCAGGTCAGAGGTCATGCGTCGGGTCAGAGGTCACGCTTCGGATCAGAGGTCACGCGTCGGGTCAGAGGTCATGCGTCGGGTCAGAGGTCGTGCGTCGGGTCAGAGGTCATGTGTCGGATCAGAGGTCATGCGTCGGGTCAAAGGTCATGAGTCTCATGACCGGAGGTTCATTCACTCCCATTATAAAGCTGGGAAGAGGAGGGCATATTTTAATATAACTCTGATTGTGTTTGGCTGACAGAAGACAGTCATATACACTAGGATGGCTGGATTGTGAGTAAATCATGGGCTAATTCTCATTTTTGGGTGAATTAACCCTTTAAGGTTGAGTTAGTAAATTTCAGGGTTCATAGATGCTTTGTTATATTGCACGTCTTCGTGCATCAGTCATGATGCACTGAATTTATAACGATGCCATTATATCACCGTTTTCGATTATTCCTTTCATAAATAGACGACACACATTGAGATGTTTCCCGGCCGTCGGCAGATTAAGAGATCTGAGATCTCCTCGTGTCCGTTTGTTGGCTCTGTGAAGGAAACGCTGGAGGAAAGTGTTGATTGAAAGGCTTCCAGTCTGTCCATAAGCTTCTGGCTCCTGCAGTGCATCATGGGAACTCGTGCAGCCCAGTGCATCATGGGAACTCGTGCAGCCCAGTGCATAATGGGAACTTGTGCAGCCCAGTGCATCATGGGAACTCGTGCAGCCCAGTGCATCGTGGGAACTCGTGCAGCCCAGTGCATAATGGGAACTTGTGCAGCCCAGTGCATCATGGGAACTCGTGCAGCCCAGTGCATCGTGGGAACTTGTGCAGCCCATAGACTGTAAAAAATATGGACAAAGCGTCTGTGACGTCACCCATAGACTTTCTGAAGAACGGTTTTGAAGCCGTTTATGGGGGGTATGGGCGGCGCCATCTTGGAAAATCTTGGGAAATCCTAACCCCGCCCACCTTCTGGCCGCGCGTCTCTCAGCTCGCTCTGCTACTCCGGTTATCTCTGTGTATATTTTAGGCAACGAAATATGTTATAAAACACCATACTAACTCTTTTCGTTTTCATTTAAAGAAATCTTAAACATTATAGCCACACAAATGTGGTTCAGGCAACGCATATTGATTATATTCACTGCATATAATGTTTGCCTATTTATAACAAAACGAAATATAAAACACAAAACTGCCTCTTTTCGTTTTAAATATAATATAAAAACATTAAACATTTTAATATGGTCCAGGCAATATGTGCATTTGTACTAAACAACAGATGTTGCAGTAAACAACATTACAGATCATCTTCGTTGTATTAAAATTTAAAATGTCAAAACTCAACCCAGTCTCTTTTTGTTAAATTTCACTTTTATCAATATTAGCTATTATAAAAGTATAAGTAAAAGCTACAAGAAGATATACAAATAAATCAAACAATTCAGTCA
>NC_138228.1:1072686-1085186 GCF_964197995.2 Scardinius erythrophthalmus
CACGTCAAACAGACGTATGAAAACAGACGCACAGTGTTCGGAAGAGATCAAGCTGTCTAAACCATTAGCCAAACACACTGATCACGTGATCACATCTTCATCACTGCCGGTCTTACACACACACTACTGACCCCAGTGTAGCAGAGGTCACATGTGTGAGTTTAAGCACCAGAGGAACCATTTCATAGTTCCTAGAACTATTGGCGGATGTCGGCGTGTTTGTTCGCACCGCAGGAACTAGGAACGATTTTAGCTCTAGGAACTCCTTTTGGAGGAACTACTTTACTCCTCCTTCAGAGTCGGTCTAAACCAGCGCTATAGGAACTACAGTGACGTTAGTGTTCGCTGATTGGCCGAACGCACGCGAAACACCAGCACACGCCATTATTAAAAAAGCTGTGTAAACACACAGATTATAGTCTATATATTTACCCCAGAAACTAACTCTACGAACATGTAAAACAGTGATAGATGGAGCTCTCAACCTTTACACTGAGGAGAAAACCCAACACAACTTTGAGGAGATCAAGAGAATCATGATTGGACATCAACCACACGCCATACGCTAATAACTCTTCATTACCGTCTACTTTATATGTATAACAGTTCTATCTAATGACGTATTAGATCGTAAACTAATGAACAAGGGGAATGTGAACGCTGTGTGTTCAGGCTCTGGCGTTCTCAGCGACGTCAAAATAAAAGTCCCAACAACAAGCGTGGCTTACGTCACTTCAGCGTTCCTACTGGCGCTGCGAACGCAACCAGGAAAACATTCCTAGAGGAACCATTAGTTCTCAGGGAACCGTCCTGGTGGCTCGTTCCTAGAACTACTCTTAGTAGAGAGCCCCTTATTAGAGGTCACTGATTTCTCTTGTGTTTCTCTGTGGCAGAGCGCCGGCTGCGATGACCTGTTGGGTTCTGGGAAGGTTCCTGATAAATGTGGCGTGTGTGGAGGGGATAACAGCGCATGTAAGCTCGTCTCGGGCCTGTTTCAACACAGCCTGGCCAAAGTGGGCTATCACAAGATCGTGGAGATTCCCCCGGGAGCCACCAAAATAAACGTCACGGAGATGGTGAAGAGCAGGAACTATCTGGGTGAGTGAAGGTCCATTCACTGCAAGAACTATAATGATAGCTATAACTATAACGAAAACTAGAATACAGTAACTATAACAAAAACTATAATAACTATAACAAAAACTATAATAACTATAACGAAAACTATAATAGCTATAACAAAAACTATAATAACAATAACGAAAACTATAATAATTATAACGAAAACTATAACGGTAACGAAAACCATAATAACTATAACGAAAACTAAAATAACTATAACGAAAACTATAATAACTATAACAAAAACTATAATAACTATAACGAAAACTATAATAGCTATAACAAAAACTATAATAACAATAACGAAAACTATAATGGTAACGAAAACTATAATGATAACTATAACGAAAACTATAATGATAACTATAACGAAAACTATAATGATAACTATAACGAAAACTAAAATAACTATAACGAAAACTATAATAACTATAACGAAAACTATAATGGTAACTAAAACTATAATAACTATAACGAAAACTATAACGGTAACGAAAACTATAACGGTAACTAAAACTATAATGATAACTATAACGAAAACTATAACGTTACTAAAACTATAATGATAACTATAACGAAAACTATAATGATAACTAAAACTGTAACGAAAACTATAATAACTATAACAAAAACTTTAACGGTAACTAAAACTATAACGGTAACTAAAACTATAATGATAACTATAACGAAAACTATAATGATAACTAAAACTGTAACGAAAACTATAATAACTATAAATAAAACTATAGCGATTACTATAACTATAACTCTATCTAAAACTATAATAAAAACTATTGCAATTACGATAACTATAATAACTAACAATAACTATAGCGATAACTGTGATAACTTTAACCAAAAAATATACCGATAGCTATAATTAAAACTATGACAATAACTACAACTATAAAAAACTATAATGATAACAACGAAAACTATAGCAATTACAATAACTATGATAACTATAACAATAACAATAGTGATAATTATAACTTTAATTAAAAAATATACTGATACATAACTATAACTAAAACTAACAAAAAGTACAACTAAAACTATAACGAAAAAACGCAAAACAAAAACTATAGCGATTACTATAACGATAACTATAACAACTATACTGATAACTATAACGTAACTAAAACTATAACATTAACTATTGCTGAAACTATAATGATAACTATAACTGAAACTATAACGCAAACAATAATGATAACTATAATAACTATAACAATAACTATAGCAATAACTATAGTGATACCTGTACTGATAACTATAACAGTAAGTATAGTGATTACTAGGATGATAACTATAGTTTAGTTACAGTAGACTCAGTGCCCTTTGCAATTCTGAGACCCGTTTCAAAGAAACATAGCAAAGGCGAAAACTATAAGGAAGATAAATAGCGATAACTATCACGATAAATATAATAAGTATAATAAAAGCCACTATGATAACTATAGCAATAACTATAGTGACTATATTACCATACCAAGAATGATAACTGTAACTGTAACTATAGCTATAGTGATAACTACAAGCTGGAGCCGCTGCTTTAGGAGACTTTAAACCAGCGGCTTGTAAAAAACATCAGATCTGTTCAATTACATCCCAGCTCAGACTCTGGGAAACTGTATAACGTGTATTTCAGTCTCTCGGTTCGTTAAAGTCCCAGACAGTGTGATAGACTGACGCTGAGAACGAGACTGGAAGTGAGCGACAGAATGAGTTGAGATCATAATAACTAATGATCTTTACAACGGAAGTGAATCAATCTAAACTAACTTTATCTGGACAATAACTTTATTCTAGATCTGCTGTAAAGCCTAAACACTGTAATCTGTTACTGTAATCTCCTGTTATCACTGTAAAGCTGCTTTGGAACATCTATATTGTTAAAGTACTGTATAAATGAAGGAGACTTGACTTGACAAACTCAGTTTTCTCACAGTGTCCGTTTCTCCCTCTCCTGATTTATGAGCCTCAGGATTCAATAAACCGCGCACGCCAATGCAAAGATGAGCCGGGCGATGGCCTCGGGTCACTGAACGCGTGTTAACTCACATGTGTCCGTCAGCGAGGGGTTCGAGTTTTATTTGCATGTCAGCGTGTGTTAGAAGCACCGTTAGTCAGCAGCAATAACTCTGACCAGCTCCTGTGTGTGTGTGTGTGTGTGTGTGTGTCCGCAGCTCTGCTCAGTCGGTCTGGCCGATCCATTATTAATGGAAACTGGGCCATCGACCGTCCAGGAATGTACGAGGGAGTGGGAACGATGTTCATGTACCGACGGCCCAATGAGATCAGCAGCAGAACCGGAGAGTCGCTCCTGGCCGAGGGCCCGACCAATGAGATCCTGGATGTTTATGTGAGTGACACTTCAAGCCCTCAGAGCGGGATTTCTGGAACCCAATGTTATGTTATTGCAATATAATACTGAATTATTAACGTAATGTTTACTATTATTATGGTAATATTATAATACATTTTTATTTAATTATTTTAATAAATTACATTTATTAATTATTTATTAAATGTATTAATTTTAATGATTATATATTTTTATTTTATTAATTCAATCATTTATTTTTTTAGTATTGTTGTGATGTTATTATTACAAATATATTGTTATTATTTAATTAAATTGTATTAATTATTAATTTTGTTAATTATATTTCTATATTAATTATTACATGTATTAATGTAGAAATTACATGTATTAATTTATCAATTATATTTGCTATTTCATTATTGTTGTTGTTGGTATTTATTATTATTGTTGTGTTAATATTATTACTAATATATTGTTTTTTATTTTATCAAATTGTATTATTACATTTATTAATAATATTTATATATCAATAACATGTATTAATTTAATTAATTATATTAATTATTTTATTAATTACATTATTTTATTATTATTATCATTATTATTGCTGTTGTATTAATTTTATGAATATAAATATAAAATAAATGCATTAATATTATAATTTGTTGTAATAATTATATTAATGTTATTATAAATATATTAATACTATTATTTATTATTTCCGTTATTTATAATAATAATAGTATTATTATACTTATATTAATACAATAATGTATTATTAATAATATTACTGTTGTTGTTGCAGTTTTACATGTAAATGTATTTATTTAGCAGATTTTAGTCGATTATTTTACAGTAAATGAGGAATAAGCAGTCTTCACTCGCCTCATTGAGACCCTGAAGGTTTGAAACATGACGAGAAACTGAACGCTTGCTGGAGTGTGTGTCTGACCGACTTCAGGACGATTACACGGCTCACACTGATCCAGATCAACCGCAAGCCTTTACTGAGCCAGAAATCTGCAGGAACACTGAAGCTGCCAGTCGTTTCGGTCTCACTTTATTCTGATGGTCCCTTTAACACATTCTGTTGACTATAAGTAACATTTCACATACATGTCTACTATTTCTCATTAGGGTATTAGTAGAGTATTAGTAGAGTGTTAGTAGACTGGTAGGGTTAGGGTTAGAATAAGTTGACATGTACTTGCAAAGTTAGTTATAGTCAGTAGAATGTCTTTTGGAGGACGATCACAATAAAGAGTTGGCAGATATTAAGCAGACAGTCTCCTAATACTCTAATGAGAGTGAGTAGACATGTAGTTGTAAAGTGTCTTATAGTCAACAGAATGTTCAAAAGGGACCATCTAAATAAAGTGTCACGTAGTTTCTCCTCATCCCTGATGTGTGTCTCTGCTCAGATGATCTACCAGCAACCCAATCCCGGCGTCCATTACGAGTTCCTCATGCCGTCAGAGAACGCAGTCGAAGCCCAGCGAAACCGGCTGGACGGTGAGTCGAGGTTCTGTTTGTCCGGATAAATGTCATTTATATGTTAAAACATGTTTTTTAAAACATACGCACAGAGTGTGACGTCATATTGTGTGTGCGTAGGAAATAATTTGTCCGCAGCCGCTCAAAGAAATAAAAAATGAAAAATCATCCGCAGCCGCTCAAAAAATAATTCGTCTGCAGCTGCTTGAAAAAAAAAATGTAAATTAGACCGCAGCCGCTAAAAAAAAAAAAGAAAAATTGTCCGCAGCCGCTCAAAAAATAATTCGTCCACAGCCGCTTAAATTTTTTTTTTTGAATTCGTCCGCAGCCACTCAAAAAAAAGAGAAAAACCGTCCGCAGCCGCTCAAAAAATAATTCGTCCACAGCCGCTTAAATTTTTTTTTTTGAATTCGTCCGCAGCCACTCAAAAAAAAGAGAAAAACCGTCCGCAGCCGCTCAAAAAAATAATTCGTCCGCAGCCGCTTAAATATTTTTTATTTAAATTTGTCCGCAGCCGCTTAAATATTTTTTTTTTTGTCCGCAGCCGCTTAAATGTTTTTTATTTTAATTTGCCGCTTAATTTATTTATTTATTTTTCGCAGCCGCTTAAATTTTTTATTTTTTTTTGTCCGCAGCCGCTTAAATGTTTTTTATTTTAATTTGTCCGCAGCCGCTTAAATGTTTTTTATTTTAATTTGTCCGCAGCCGCTTAAATTTTTTTATTTTAATTTGTCCGCAGCCGCTTAAATTTTTTTATTTTAATTTGTCCGCAGCCGCTTAAATTTTTTTATTTTAATTTGTCCGCAGCCGCTTAAATTTTTTTATTTTAATTTGTCCGCAGCTGCTCAAAAAAAAAAAAAAAAACATCCGCAGCTGCTCAAAAAAAATAATTCGTCTGCAGTCGCTTAATTTGTTTTATTTAAATTCGTCCGCAGCCGCTCAAAAAAATAATAAGAATTCGTCCGCAGCCGCTCTACTCCCGCTCTACCGGCAGGTTTTTGGTGTTCATTTCTGTTTCCTGTCGCTGCACGCTCTGTTATTGTATATGACACTAACAGCCCAATAACCCTTTTATTTAAAGGCTTAATGTATGTCCCGTAGACCGGTCCATTGTATTCCGATAAAGCCATTTCAATAATGTCAAAAATGTGATGTGCAGTCGAGTTCGGGTGTGTGTGCTGTTCTCATCTATATGCTTGTTGTGATTCGCGGAGCTTTGACGAGTTTTATAGACTTGACATTGTTTCTTATTAAAAAGTGGTGACGTGGTGAAAATCTCTATTGCCTTTTATTCCCTATATGCATTGGCCATGTGAAAGTGACAGCATTCTGTTCTCTGGATCTTGTGTTGCTCCACAGTAAATGATGTGAACGGTCAGACGGGTCCTGATGCGAACGGCCGGTCCCAGACCCTGGAGGGCCACGAGGGGTCAGGGGTCAAGTCCATCCCGGATAATCAGCTTCCCGAAGCTCCGCCTCCAACCCGAGTGCGAGAGTATAACTGGAAGCTCAGCGGCTCCACAGACTGCAGCGCCTCCTGTGGCAGAGGTCAGAAACACACTGTTGAGTGATTCACTCAATCAATCTAAAGCCCTGTTCGGACGGGACTAGTGTAACATGGAGAGGAGGGGTAAAGTAATAATCACCAGAGCTTCTCCAAGATTTTAGTCCCGTCCGAATGTGCATCTCAGTGATCATCAGGGACAATGTCAGGAAAGATTACGGCGACTTTTACCTTCTGTAAAAAGGTCCGGGAAAAATGTCCTCAGGTAATGCTAATCCTGTGCGAATAGGAAAATATTGTAAAAATGTAAAAATATTCCATAATTTCGTGTTTAAAAGTAGCTTTCCACGGTTTTTCAAGTATGGAGACGCTTGATAAAGCATTCGGTTGCGTTCTAGTCGCTGGGACGAGTCTGTGGCAAAACTCAAGTGTTTTACACACACCATCAGATCAGAGAGAAGAACGACAGCACTCGTCATTTCTTTTAGCGTTAGATAAGTGCCTTTTATCAACACAACCCAATCTGAAGTTAATCAATACATCGTTTGACCGGACATAACTGTTTTATATATATATAAATATAGGTTATATGTGTTTCCGCACATGATATCAGGAAGCAGCGTAACACACACATGACGACAGGAGTGACGGCGGTGTGCAAATCGAGTTACTCTCCCACTTCCGCTAGTTTACTGAGATCTCTTATCCAGTACGGATTGGCCATTAATATTACAGAAGTCCTGTGGTAAAATTACATCACTCCATCCAAAATATTTTAGTAACAGTGTGAAAGAGAACAGCACATAACTGCGTCACATGACTAAACTTACATCATCGTTTATAAACACCGCCGTTCTGACCGTCCACACTACACCGCTAAAACACCGTTTTCAAGTTTATCCACTTTGGAGAGCGATTTCAAAAAGCAATGTGCATTAATAAAAACGGCGTCTCGCTGTGGACCGAAGGCCAGAACAGAGAGAAGAAGATGCGTTTCCAGATGAAAACGTGTTCGTGTGGACAAGGCCTAAAGAAGAACATCCAGGATCGTTTTGTAATGCATTTGACGCTGGATTTGTGCAACACCTGAATGTGTTCCTGGTTTGCAGGGAGCAGGTACACAGTGTTCGTGTGTGTTCATCGGGTCACTCACACACACGTGCCGATCGGTCTGTGTGACAGCAACACCAAACCCAGCGTTCAGGAGGAGCCGTGCAACGTCCAGCCCTGTCCTGCTTTGTGAGTCTTGTGTGTTTCTTCAAGGATAGTTTAGCTCCATGTAGTGTTCTAGAGGTCCAAAAGAACTGATTATCTGGGCCGGATTTGAAGAACCTTGCAGTAAATGATGTTGTGTGACAGTCGTCTTTGGCTTATACTGACATCCAGTGGTGTAAATGCAGCATTGAGTCTAGTCTAGGCACGCTGATGTCTATAGGGCTGGAGCAGTTTCAGAGCTGGCCGATATGAGGATCTATAACCGTGATACGAGTGCTCCTCTGGGTTTAGATCTAGATACAGTATTTATAGTGTTGTCTAGAACAATATCAGTGCAGCAGTGACTCAAAAACTACTGAGAGATCAAGACAATTAAGAGATTTAGTTCCATTAAGAGATTTAAATATTGTCGTTTTTGTTTGATTTAGAGTTTTAAATATTGTCTTTTTTTATTTAAATATTGCCGTTTTTGTTCCATTTAGAGATTTAAATATTGTCTTTTTTTATTTAAATATTGTCGTTTTTGTTTGATTTAGAGTTTTAAATATTGTCTTTTTTTATTTAAATATTGCCGTTTTTGTTCCATTAAGAGATTTAAATATTCTCGTTTTTGTTCCATTTTGAGATTTAAATATTGTAGTTTTTTTTATTTAAATATTGCCGTTTTTGTTCCATTTTGAGATTTAAATATTGTTGTTTTTGTTCCATTAAGAGATTTAAATATTGTCGTTTTTGTTCCATTAAGAGATTTTAATATTGTCGTTTTTGTTCCATTAAGAGATTTAAATATTGTCTTTTTTTATTTAAATATTGTCGTTTTTGTTTGATTTAGAGTTTTAAATATTGTCTTTTTTTATTTAAATATTGCCGTTTTTGTTCCATTAAGAGATTTAAATATTCTCGTTTTTGTTTGATTTAGAGTTTTAAATATTGTAGTTTTTTTTATTTAAATATTGCCGTTTTTGTTCCATTTTGAGATTTAAATATTGTCGTTTTTGTTCCATTAAGAGATTTAAATATTGTCGTTTTTGTTCAAGAGATTTAAATATTGTCATTTATTTTATTTTTTTTGCCGTTTTTGTTCCATTTTGAGATTTAAATATTGTTTGATTTAGAGATTTAAATATTGTCGTTTTTGTTCCATTAAGAGATTTAAATAGTCGTTTTTTTTTATATATATATTGCCATTTTTGTTCCATTTTGAGATTTAAATATTGTTTGATTTAGAGTTTTAAATATTGTAGATTTTTTTTTATTTAAATATTGCCGTTTTTGTTCCACTTAGAGATTTAAATATTGTCATTTATTTTATTTTTTTTTGCCGTTTTTGTTCCATTTTAAGATTTAAATATTGTTTGATTTAGAGATTTAAATATTGTCGTTTTTGTTCCATTAAGAGATTTAAATAGTCGTTTTTTTTATATATATATTGCCATTTTTGTTCCATTTTGAGATTTAAATATTGTTTGATTTAGAGTTTTAAATATTGTAGATTTTTTTTTATTTAAATATTGCCGTTTTTGTTCCACTTAGAGATTTAAATATTGTCATTTATTTTATTTTTTTTTTGCCGTTTTTGTTCCATTTTAAGATTTAAATATTGTTTGATTTAGAGATTTAAATATTGTCGTTTTTGTTCCATTAAGAGATTTAAATAGTCGTTTTTTTTTTTTAATATTGCCATTTTTGTTCTATTTTGAGATTTAAATATTGTTTGATTTAGAGTTTTAAATATTGTAGATTTTTTTTTATTTAAATATTGCCGTTTTTGTTCCACTTAGAGATTTAAATATTGTCATTGTTGTCCCATTTAGAGATTTAAATATTGTCGTTTTTGTTTGATTTAGGGTTTTAAATATTGTTGATTTTTTTTAAAAGAGTTAAATATTGTTGATTTTTTTTAAAAGAGTTAAAATATTGTCAGGTTTGTTCCATTTAGAGATTTGTCTTCAGACGTCACTACAGTCACGTAATGACACAAGCTCTCGTAGAACCTCTTCTGACTGGTGTGTGTGTGTGTGTGTGTGTGTTCAGCTGGGACATTGGCGAGTGGTCGGAGTGCAGTAAGACGTGTGGTCTGGGTCTTCAGCATCGCCAGGTCTTGTGTCGTCAGGTGTACGCCAACCGCACGCTAAACACACACACCAGCCGATGCCGCGCGGAGCGGCCCGAGACCAGCAGCACCTGCCAGCTGAAGATCTGCAGCGAGTGGCAGATCCGCTCGGACTGGAGTCCCGTGAGTGACAGCTGTCAGTCACAGCCCCTCCTCCCCGCTGATTGGCCACACACGTGAGGACTCTGAGCGACAGCCTATCAGCGGGGGCAGTGGGCGGAGCTTTGGACTCGTTTGGGTTTGATAACTGCAATAAAACACTAGTCAAGTCAAGTCAGCTTTATTTCTACAGCGCTTTTAACAATACAGAGTGTTTCAAAGACGCTTTACAGAGATAACAGGAAAATAATGCGACAAAGTTTGTTTCTAGAAGAAAATAGCGTTCAGTGATGATGGCTCATTTTTGTTGCAAAAAAGTTATTAATTTAGTTCATTAATCTATATATCCGCTCTGGAGAAAGCCGTGATGTCATCGTCCAGCTCAGTTCAGTTCTCATATAATGGTGTCAATGCAGGAGATCAATAATATTGTTGAATATTAAATTAAATGTCCCCAACTAAGCAAGACAAAGGCGAAAAAAGGCGGCAAAGGCGGAAAGGAAAGTCTCATTAGTTGGGTACAAGTAAAACTAAAAACATACACACATGCTTTACTGTGGCAGTTCAAACATGAGGTAGAAGCATAGACTGTATAAAAATATGGACGTAGTGTCCAAGACGTCAGGTTTCTGAGGAGCGTTTCTGAAGCCCAAAGTGGGCGGAGCCGGCCGTCGCCATCTTGGCAGCGTCACTCCCGGATAAACGAACATGTGCAGCGAGGCGGATTAGCCTAGGTGACGTGACGCTAACTGACAAACGGCTAGCAGTGACATCAGCTGAAATCCACCTGTCACTCAAGTGGCCACGCCCTTAATTATGCAGAACTTTAGGGCTTAATATAATAGAAACGGATGAGTTATATAAAAATTCACCCCCTCACAGTCGTCATGAAGGGCAACATTAGCTGTATAGACCAAAACCAGTTTTTGCACCAGACTGTGAACATGTGTTTCTCTGCTGTAAAGTTGGGCATTTTAACACAGGGGTTTATGGGTAATGACCCTCTTCTGCAGCCGGCCTCTAGTGGCCAGTGGATGAACTGCAGTTTAAGTCACTCAGTGTTGGACTCAAGAGAGAGACCGGAAGGTTGCCGCTTGGTTAGAAGTATCTGTGCATTAGTGTGTGTGTGTGTGTGTGTGTGTGTGTTGTCAGTGTTCTGTGCCCTGCGGCGTGGGTCAGAGGTCACGTGAGGTGCACTGTGTCAGTAATGTTGGTGATATCGTGGCAGACGACGAGTGCAACATGAAACTGCGTCCCAGTGACGTGGAAAACTGTGACGCGGGTCCGTGTTCGAAGAGCTGGTTCTTCAGCGAGTGGAGCGCTCGGGTGAGTCACGCTAGACTGGTTTCTGATAGCGCTGCACGATTAATCGCAGTTTCCATGTAATCGCTCTTAAACCGGTGTGACTTATCTCGATTTTGAAATCGCAAAGGCTGTGATCATTAGTAATGCGCAGCTTGTCAGTGCCGTACGGCTCAGTAAACGCTGCTCACTCTGAAAGCACTGTGAGTTCCAGTCGCTTATAACGTGCATTTGAAAAAGCAACACGCGTCAAACATCTTTCCAGACATGAGAAGCGTTTATGAACCTCTTGTCCAACAAAAGACGACATTAATAACACGCTTTTCCTCCAAACTCACTTCATAAGGACAGCTGAGCTCCTCCTCCTGTGAGATGATGAGCTTCTGACACAGAATAAGGCAGTCGTGTGTTTATTACTCGTGTTTAATCAAAGCGCTTCAGTCTTCTGTTGATTCAGAGACAGAGAGTGTGATGACCAGAGGGGTTTCCTGGAATGACGTGTGTTATCGTACTTCTGCGGCGGGGCATATTTGGGGTCTGTCTGTGTGTGAGACGCCCTCTGGTGTTCAGAGGGATATATATGTATGTGTGTGTGTGTGTGTGTGTGTGTGTGTGTGTGAGATGCCCTCTGGTGTTCAGAGGGATATATATGTATGTGTGTGTGTGTGTGTGTGTGTGTGTGTGTGTGTGTGTGTGAGATGCCCTCTGGTGTTCAGAGGGATATGTGGTGTGTGTGTGTGTGTGTGTGTGTGTGTGTGTGTGTGTGTGTGTCTGTGTGTGTGTGTGTGTGTAGACGCCCTCTGGTGTTCAGAGGGATATGTGGTGTGTGTGTGTGAGATGCTGGTGTTCAGATGGAGGAGTATTTACTACCGATCACTGACAAACTGCGCATAAAATAATCGCAGCCTTTGCCAAATCACGTTCGGTTTCATTGCGATTAAGGTGTGTTTGGCTGCACTGACTCTCGTGTGTGTGTGTGTGTGTGTGTGTGTGTGTGTGTGTGTGTGTGTGTTCGGCAGTGCTCTGCGGACTGTGGCGTGGGTCTGCGGACTCGTAGTGTTGTGTGTCTCAGCGATCACACCAGCGCTCTGCCTCTGGAGGACTGCGGGTCCGATCGGCCGGTCGAGACTCAGTCCTGCAACAGCGGCCCCTGTGAGAGCCACACCGAGTGGGTCACCGGGCCCTGGACTCAGGTACGGCCCTCAGGATAACCCTGCGCTGATCAGATCAGGGCCCTGGACTCAGGTACGGCCCTCAGGATAACCCTGCGCTGATCAGATCAGGGCCCTGGACTCAGGTACGGCCCTCAGGATAACCCTGCG
>NC_138228.1:1090186-1115102 GCF_964197995.2 Scardinius erythrophthalmus
TCAGGGGTTTTTAAACTGGGATCCTGGGAAAAGTAAGATTAAACTAACTACTGTAGCATGAATACATTTGATTATAATAAAAAAATATTTAAATAATTGAATAAATATTTAATTCAACAAATAAGTTAATGAATCTGATTAAAATGAATACATTTATAATGATAAATAAATAATAATAAAAAACTTTTTTTTTCATTTTAATCAGATTTCAGATTATTTATTTTAATCAGATTTATTTATTTATTATTTATTTAAATAATTGGATGAATATGTATTTAAATAAGTTAATAAATCTGATTAAAATGAATACATTTATAATGATAAATAGACAATTTTATGTAAAGAAAAATAATGAATAAACTAAAATATTTTATTAAAATAAGTTGATAAAAATAAATTAAATTGTATTAATAAATGATACATCTAACAGTATAGTTAGTAGAAAAAATGCAATGATGTAAATACATTAATTAAACATGATAAAATAAAAAAGATACAAAATAAATACAAATAGATTTTTAAACAATAATTTGAAATAAACATTTTATGTAAATAAATAAATAACTTTTTGTTACAATAATAAAACAAGACTAAAAACAAATACATTTGTTTAAAAAAAATATAAAATAAATCATGATCAACACATTTGATTGAAATGAATTGATTAAAATAAATCAAAGTAAATAAACAAAAATCTTTGATTAAAAATAAAAAATGGATTTAAATAAATAATAATAAATTTGACTAAAATAAATAAATGTATTAAAATAGATCAGTTATTTTTTTCCAAATAATATTATACACATTTCATAATATAAATTTTTACAGTAATAATTAGGTCTTTATGCATACAAATATATAGTTGCCTTTTAAATGTGAAGATGGAGATGATCTAAAAGATTGGAAACCCTTGATCTAGAATATCCAGAAGTCAGACCAAATCCATCCGATCACATCCAGCAAGAAAACGTGAGGACATTTCTCAAAATATGAATAATTCAGAGTCATTTATGTAAGTGTGGGGCATAAATGATGTGCACAGATTTAATTTGCGCAAAGAATCGATTTATCTGCTTAAGAGGCGCATCATTGTGCACGATAACATTTGTATTTGTCAAACTGTTTCAGCCCTGAAGGCTTGAGACTCGTTTGTGCAGAATAATGAGTCTTGTGACACACACACACACACACACACACACACACACACACCGACAGCTCCATGAACCTCCTCAAGCATCAGTAATCGGTGGGAACGATGAGGAAACACACACTTCTTCACCGGGAGAAGCGCAGGGACGTTCTGCTGTGTATCAGCGCTGTAGTTCTGCTTATATTCGCAGCGGTTCATCTCGTCTTCTGCGTGGGAAAGAGTTTTCCGGGTTCGGCTTCTCCCAGAGTCCGTCGGGATGTCGGTGAGTGAGAGAGTTTGATTCATGTTGAGATTCGTTTGAGAGTCAGAGACTGACTGAACTCTATTTCTATAGCGCTTTATACAACACAGACGGTCTCAAAGCCGCTCAGTTCAGAGGAAAACAACAGCGTTCATGTTGGAAACTTCAAATAAACTTCTCCAGTTCAAGTGTTGTTCTCATCAGTGCGGTTACATCAGTAATATGAACACTGAATACCGTCTTAAACCTTTTCAAATGGTGTCCATGATTTTTTTGTGTGTTCACAAACCTTTACCAATTTTTGTACCATTCCGATCAAGTAAAAAAAAAAAAAAAAACTAAATGTACAATTTTTCGGTAAAAAATTACGAAATATGATGAATATTTATTCACGAGTCTTTTGACAACTGGATCTTGTAGCCTATAATTTTTTGCTTCGAAACATTGTGAAATTCATCCTGGCCACTTATTCACATAAAGCAATATATTGATTTAACATTTGTAAGATGTTAAACACAGATGTTGTGTGTCAGAAAGCTGAATGTGGGTCAGAACTCAAGACTCAAACACAACCGCTGATAATGGAGATCTGTGTGTGATTTGCAGAAAATGCGAGCGAATGCATCCCGCCTCAGTCCTCTGAGTTTCCCGAGGGATTCTTCACGCTTCAGGAGCGGAAAGACGGAGGGATCCTGATTTATTTCATGATCATCTTCTACATGCTTCTGGCCGTCTCCATCGTGTGTGATGATTACTTTCTGCCGTCTCTGGAGGTCATCAGCGAGCGTAAGCTATTAGAGATATGAACGCGCTTTAAACTGAAGCCCGTACCCGAAATCATTAACCCGAACCCGACCCGTACTGACCCGTACCCGACCCGAACCCGACCCGTACCCGTACCCGTACCCGTACCCGTACCCGACCCGAACCCGACCCGTACTGACCCGAACCCGACCCGTACTGACCCGTTCCCGACCCGTACCCGACCCGAACCCGACCCGTACCCGTAATCATTAACCCGACCCGTACCCGTACCCGACATCATTAACCCGACCCGAATCCGTACCCATACCCGACCCGTACCCAAAATCATTAACCCGACCCATACCCGACCCGAACCCGACCCGTACCCGAAATCATTAACTCGACCCGAAATCATTAACCCGACCCGAACCCATACCCGACCCGTGCCCGACCCGTACCCGACCCGTACCCGAAATCATTAACCTGACCCGAACCCGTACCCGACCCGTACCCGAAATCATTAACCCGACCCATACCCTACCCGAACCCGACCCGTACCCGTACCCGAAATCATTAACCCGACCCATACCCGACCCGAACCCGAAACCCGTGAGTTTTTCGAGACCCGTAGCAGACCTCTGTTAGGGTCATGGGTTATGGGTTTATGGGTCATGGGTCATGGGTCATGGGTCATGGGTTATGGGTTTATGGGTCATAGGTTATGGGTCATGGGTTTATGGGTCATGGGTTATGGGATGGGTCATGGGTCATGGGTTATGGGTTAAGGGTTAAGGGTTATGGGTCATGGGCCATGGGTTATGGGTTGGGTTTATGGGTCATGGGTTATGGGTTGGGTTTATGGGTTTATGGGTTATGGGTTAAGGGTTATGGGTTGGGTTTATGGGTCATGGGTTATGGGTTGGGTTTATGGGTTTATGGGTTATGGGTTGGGTTTATGGGTCATGGGTTATGGGTTGGGTTTATGGGGTTATGGGTTGAGTTTATGGGTTATGGGTTGGGGTTATGGGTTATGGGTTGGGTTTATGCGTCATGGGTTATGGGTTGGGGTTATGGGTTATGGGTTAAGGGTTATGGGTTGGGTTTATGGGTTATGGGTTATGGGTTGGGTTTATGGGTTATGGGTTGGGTTTATGGGGTTATGGTTATGGGTTGAGGTTATGGGTTGAGGTTATGGGTTGGGTTTATGGGGTTATGGGTTATGGGTTGGGGTTATGGGTTATGGGTTGGGGTTATGGGTTATGGGTTATGGGTTAAGGGTTAAGGGTTAAGGGTTATGGGTTTGTCGTCCGTCAGTGTGTCCGAGTGGGATTTGATTGAATCTGGTTGTGTTTCAGGTCTCGGTCTTTCACAAGATGTCGCTGGAGCCACTTTCATGGCAGCGGGAAGTTCGGCGCCAGAACTCGTCACTGCGTTTCTAGGTAATCTTCTGCCAACAGGATAGAAATATCTCAAATGACATCTCTGTAAAAACCCTCTGGTGTTTTTCGCGTGTTGGTCAAAAATGACAGAATTGTTTATTTTATTTCAATGAAATGAACGTACTATATTTTAGTTCGATAATGTTTTTTTATTTCATATTTTGTATTTTTAGGGGATTTTATGGTACTAAATTATATTTACGCTGTATTTATTCACTTTTTGAGCATTGACCTGAACATAAATTTCCAAATTTTTGTGGGCGGGGCTTGATTGTGTCTGTGTGGAATTGATTGGATGGTTGTGGTTTGCTATTGGCTGATCTCATGTGAGTGACAGGTTGCCCCGTCCTCGTCATCAGAGAAGAGAAGAGATGCTGCAAGAGGAACTGATTCTGATTCAACATTATTAACACAATAATGATGATCATTTTGATTTCTTTTTGATTTCTTTTTTTTTCTTCTTTTTTTTACTGTATTTTTATTGATGATTTTTCAAGCATACAACATTTAGAAAGACATATAAAAAGAGCAAACTCTAGAACAGGGGGTATACATTCTGTTTTGTCAGCAAGTATAGATTCACATATAGTCATTGATTGTTTACATTACAGTACTCAGTCCATTTCTTCCAGTATTTTAGAAATAAGTCCTTTTTAAGTCTCAAAATAAGTCAATTCTTCCATATTCCATATTTCTTTAACAATTTCTATCTATTCTTCAAGTAAGGGGATGTCCGGCTTATACCAATGCCTTGTAATACATGCTACACTTATTATATTAACAAGATATACATCTTGTCTCAACACTGATGAGATGTTTCCAAGATACAATGTAATGAAGTTTCTTGGTATTTCATATCCTAAAATCTGGATCTCCATCAAAACCATGTTCCAGAAAGGTTATATTTCTGGTCATGCACACATATCCTCCAGCATAACTGTGGTGTAGATAATTCTTTACTTTTAATTTGGGGGTAATGAAATAACGCACTAGATTTTCCCATCTCTGTGAATAGGTATTTGTATGTTGTGTCTTGCAAGCAAAAAAACTTCCTTCATTTGGAATGTCGTCTGATTTCCCGGTGTGTTTGAATGCGTTCCTCCTCAGGTGTGTTCGTGACTAAAGGAGATATCGGCGTGAGCACCATCATGGGATCGGCCGTGTACAACCTCCTGTGCATCTGTGCGGCGTGTGGCCTCTTGACCTCTGTGGTGTGTGACATCATCATTACCCAGACACCCCCACAGTGTCGGCGCACATCCGGCCCGCGAGGAATCCACATGTACCGGATGTGGGCCGACACTTTAGGGGCTTTCGCACCGGAGGAAGCTTTTCATAGTT
This sequence comes from Scardinius erythrophthalmus, assembly GCF_964197995.2. Taxonomy (NCBI): domain Eukaryota; kingdom Metazoa; phylum Chordata; class Actinopteri; order Cypriniformes; family Leuciscidae; genus Scardinius; species Scardinius erythrophthalmus. The sequence goes on from NC_138228.1 coordinate 1,095,102, forward strand.
CCTAGAACTATTGGCGGATGTCGGCGTGTTTGTTCGCACCGCAGGAACTATTTTAGCTCTAGGAACTCCTTTTGGAGGAACTACTTTACTCCTCCTTAAGAGTCGGTCTAAACCAGCGCTATAGGAACTACAGTGACGTTAGTGTTCGCTGATTGGCCGAACGCACGCGAAACACCAGCACACGCCATTATTAAAACACACAGATTATAGTCTATATATTTACTCCAGAAACTAACTCTACGAACATGTAAAACAGTGATAGATGGAGCTCTCAACCTTTACACTGAGGAGAAAACCCAACACAACTTTGAGGAGATCAAGAGAATCATAATTATGTATTTCTGCTCATCGACAATGGACATCAAACACACATCATAAGCTAATAACTCTTCATTACTGTCTACTTTCTATGTTTAACAGTTCTATCTAATAACGTGTTCGAATGATCATAAACCCTGGTGGGAACTACCCGGTGCGAAAGCCCCTTCTGTTGCTGTCTGGGATATTAATGTGTCGGTGTGTGTCTGTTGTCTCTGTATCTCACCTGTGTGTGTGTGTGTGTGTGTGTGTGTTTGCTCTGTTCAGACGGCTCGTCTCACATGCTGGCCGTTATTCAGAGACTGTCTCGCATACGCCATCAGCGTCGCCGCAGTCATCGCCATAATCTCAGATAACAGAGTTTACTGGTGAGTCTGTGATGCTAACATTAATACGTTCTAAGAATGTTTTTGCTAACGGTTCCATTAAAGGATAAGTTCACTTCAGAATTTAAATTTCCTGATAGTTTACTCTCCCCCTCGTCATCCAAGATATTCATGTCTGTCTTTCTTCAGTGGAAAAGAAATGAAGGTTTCTGAGGAGAACACTCCAGGATGTTCCTCCATATAGTGTCTTCAATGGGGTCCAACGGGTCGAAGGTCCAGATGTGAGTTTCAGTGCAGCTTCAAAGTCTCGACACGATCCAGCCGAGGAATAAGAGTCTCATCTAGACACACCAGCGGATATTTTATAACAAAATAAACATTTATATACTTTTAACCACAGATGCTGGTCTTGCTCTAGCTGTGATGAGACACACATTACGTCATCAGGTTGAAAGGTCAAGTGTGACATAGGCGTAAGAACAGACCCAGTGTTTACTAAGAGAACCTGCAAAGACTAAATCAAACGCCATTCACAAAAAAACAAATAAACGAAAGGTAAAACAACGATGTCGGACAATTTTGAAGTTGGAGGAGGAAATGAGATGGAGTTTTTCGCTCTACTCTACATTTCAGAATGTGTGTCTCATCACAGCGAGTGCAAGACCAGCATTTGTGGTTAAAAGTATATAAATGTTTATTTCTGTATAAAATGTCCGCTGGTGTGTCTAGATGAGACTCTTATTCCTCGGCTGGATCGTGTCGAGACTTTGAAGCTGCACTGAAACTCACATCTGGACCTTCGACCCGTTGGACCCCATTGAAGACACTATATGGAGGAACACCCTGGAGTGTTCTCCTCAGAAACCTTCATTTCTTTTCCACTGAAGAAAGAAAGACATGAACATCTTGGATGACGTGGAGGAGAGTAAACTATCAGGAGATTTTAATTCCAAAGTGAAATAATCCTTTAAGGTATTAAAAAGTTATTTCTGAATGTTTCTCAGTGAAGGGAACGTTCCATTTGATCATTTATCATAAACACTCGTCTTTAAGCCTCGACGCACTGGTTAGCCGACACTGAAGGTCCTTGCACACGGAGTCCGAACTTTTTGCATGCCTTTTTTCGTATTCGTGATTCGGTGGCTCTGAATTGTCAAATCTCCTCTCAAAATGCTTGATCTACGGATGCGAAAAACACAGAAAATCGAACACGATCCGAATTTTTTATGACGGACGAAAGTTTGTAAGCGGGATTGACAACGTGAGGTCGTATTTATTTTTTACCGTGTTGCCCGTTCTGTTTCATCTGTTTATTATCATTTTGGTGACTACACTCCTAACCATCTGGTGCTCTTATTCGCAAGTTGGTCAAATTTTTATTTTATTTTTTTATGAAATTAATGTACTATACTTTTTTTTTTTATTAAGTGTTTTATATTTTTGGTGGATTTTATGGTACTAAATCATATTTACGCTGTATTTATAATCCATTTATTCACTTTTTGAGCATAGACCTGACGATTACATTTCCAGCTTAAACTGTGGTAAATCTTGACTGAAGTTTGATCTCTTCTCAAAGACGACACTTGGCAGATTATTGCTGAAGTGAAAAAAGTTTTAAAATGTGAACTTAAAAAAAAAGTTACAGAATTTTACGTTTATTTTTATGAAAAATGTGCAAAACTACTATTTTCAAAAACATGAGAAAATCAAAGCCATAAATCTAAACATTCTAAACATGATTGACACAACGTGAAGTCGTATTTATTTTTTAACGTGCAAAAATTTCGGACTAGAATTTTGGACTCAGTGTGCAAGGAGCTTAAAGGGGTCATCTGATGCCCATTTTCCACAAGTTGGTGTGATTCTTTAGGGTCTTCATGTAAAGTTTGTAACATACTTGGGTTAAAATTTCTCAATGTTTGTGTAAAACACCCTTTCACCTCCTCAAGAACAGCTCTCTTCACAGCAACCCGTTTCAGTGCATGTCTCTTTAAATGATAATGAGCAACTAGTGGAAATATGCTAATACGGGAAATATGCTAATACGGGACAGTCCTTATGACATCATAGTGCTCAGAAAATCCAAACGGCTTGATCATTGAGAGTGTTTAGACTTTGAGGATGAAAAAAAAGGACTGTGGTTGTGTCCACACACTACAAACACACATTTATATGCAAACTCGGATGTGTGTTCAGGTATGACGGCGCGTGTCTCCTGCTGGTGTACGGGGTGTATGTGCTGGTGCTGTGCTTCGACCTGAGGATCAGCGAGTATGTGATGCAGCGCTTCAGCCCGTGCTGTGTGTGTGTGAGCAAGAGCTCCGCCTCCGGCGAGGAGACGCCGCTGGTGGGATGGAGCGACGGCAGTCTGCGAGTTCACCGGCGCTCCCGAGCCGACAGCGGCATCTTCCAGGACGACTCCGGGTATTCCCAGCTCTCGCTCAGCCTGCACGGCCTCAACGAGATCGGACAAGGTACGTGATGAGGTCACAAACCTGTTGCAAATTTCTGTTGCATCTGTTTCTGTTTATTATCATTTTGGGGACCACTCTTAAAAATAAAGGTTCCAAAAGGGAATGATGGCATACATTTTTTTTGGGTTCCCAAAGAACCTTGTGGCAGCCTCACGTTTGCACGTTTCTCTCTCAGAGCAGAAGAGTGTGTTCACGATGCCCGAACACGACCTGAAGCGGATCCTCTGGGTTTTGTCTCTGCCGGTCATCGTGTTGTTGTTCCTGACCATTCCCGACTGCAGGAGACGCTTCTGGAAGAAATGGTACATGATCACGTTCCTGATGTCTGCCGTCTGGATCTCCGCCTTCACATACGTCCTGGTGTGGATGGTCACTGTCGTGGGTAAGAGTGCTTTAGTTTGCTTTTATTCTGTGGAAGCATTTGTTCATCTGGTGGACCTGCAGTGCATTAATGGTGTGTGTGTTCTGGGAATAAAACCCACAACCTTTGCATTGCAAGCGTCATGATCAGCCAGACGAGCTACAGGATCGACAAGTTAAGTCGAATTTATTTGCGTAGCTCTTTTCACAATACACATGTTTTCAAAGCATCTTTAGGGAAAGTCAGGGGCTGTTTACACGACACTGTTTTCAACTAAAAACGTAAAACTTTTTATGCGTTTTGGCCATTCGTTTACACGACAGCGGCGTTTTGAGAGCCTGAAAATGCAAACTTTTGAAAACGGTCTCCGTGTAAACAACAAAAACATGAATCTCTGAGGACGATGACGTCATGCGTCACATTTACGTCAGAAAAACCATAATCCAGTGACCATAAACTCGTCAGTCAGCGACAAATATTAACTCTAGAGAGGAGCATTCTGCTAAATATACGCACCATATTACATATTCATTATACTTATTCTGTCATGATTCTGCCTTCTTGTCTCTGATTTTCCCTGGTCTTGAGGCAGGATCATGACAGGCCCATGTTTCATGTGCAGCACATGGCCATTTGTTTGGCCATGTGCTTGCGTTGTCTCGTCATGTAACCCCGCCCCCTTGTTACCCTTGTTTAGTCATTATTGTTTCACCTGTGTCCCTGGTTGGATTATTGCTTTACCTGTGTCACCTGTTCCTGATTAGTTTCTCCCTATTTAATCCCCTTGTGTTTTCTGTCCTGTGTCGGTTCATTGTGAATACTGCTGTGATGTTACTCTGTGAATCTTGCCTGTGCTATTATTTCATGTGAGTCATTGCAAAATAGTTCCTGTGAGTATCCTGTCTTCGTTACGAGTCCTGTGAAGATCCTGTTTGTGTATTTGCTGTTAGTTAGTGTCTAGACTTCTGTCAAGTTTATAGTCTAGTTAGTATCCTCAGTCTTGTCTTGTTTTACCCCATTGTGGGCTTTATTTTCCCCTTTTTGCCTATAATAAATCGTGTTTAGTGTACTTTGTCTGCGCCTGGGTTCTCCTTCCTCATCATCATAACATATTCATTATACTTTATGTTCTTCAATATTTAATGCATGTTTGAATAAATCTGGCAAGTTTTTATGACAGCCACCATTTAAATGTTTATATTTCATATAACTTTATTATTATAAAAATAAATAAAAGTGTAATTTAAGTTTTTATACAAAATTTTTACCTTCAATATTATAGTAGGCTAATGAAGGCTAGGCTACAACTGACTCCCATAGTTTACAGCAGGGATCAGCAACTCCGGTCCTGGAGGGCCACTGTCCTGCAGAGTTTAGCTCCAACCCTAATTAAACACACCTGAACAAGGCAATCAGTGTTTTCAGGATTACTAGATAGATACAGGCAGGTGAGTTTTTATCAGGGCTGAAGCTAAACTCTGCAGGACAGTGGCCCTCCAGGACCGGAGTTGCTGATCCCTGGTTTACAGCATTAGTGAAGAGATTTGTTTTCCTTGAGAAAATTTTCCATGTATTGATCCTGATATCCAAAATAATCAATATTGAATTGAATCGAATCGTAATCGAATCGAATTGCAAGCTTGTGAATCGAAATCGAATCGAATTGTGAAATTTGTGTCAATACCCAGCCCTAGTATTTATAGTGTTGTCTAGAACAATATCAGTGCAGCAGTGACTCAAAAACTACTGAGAGATCAAGACAATTAAGAGATTTAAATATTGTCGGTTTAGTTCAAATAAGAGATTTGTTCCAAGCAAGAATGAACAATTCTCAAAACATACTTTTTGTGAGTCTTTCATACTCACTTGAATGTATGAAATTGACAGAAATTTCAGAGACCACCTCTCTCTATCACATGTAGTATTATTATTAATCCGCATGTTAGTCATGTTTCTGTAACATTTCAATGCCGTGTTGTGGATTTTGCAGATGCACGGCTCTTATCAGTGTCTTGTCTCGTTCTTTCTGATGTCTCAGTTCTGATGTATTTCTCATTGATCCAGCATCACTGCGTGTGTTCCCAGCCTCAGTCGTCATCTGGTCGCACTGCAGACGTTCAGGGTTTGAGTGGGTCACACACAGACGGGTCACATGTTCCCTGAGTCCATTCCTGAAATGCCAGCGCTGTATCCTGAAGGATTATGATGCTGTCGGCCCCTACGTTCTCTGAACCCCACGGGGCCCGTGAGAAACCATGTGATGCAGCCGCATATAATAGGATTATTATCCTGCACACGGTCACACAGATTCACATGAGCTTTAGAGCCCGACGCTAAAGAGCAGGTACTGGGAGATAGAGCTGCGAGTTTTGAACTTTTGAGCTCAGCGATGCCTGCGATGCGGTCACATGCTCAACAGAAAAACTATTTTTTTCCCCTCAAAATTCACTGAACATTTGGTAACACTTTATTTTACAGTGTCCTTGTTGTACATGTACTTACCATAGTAATAACAGTAAAATATGCATAATTACATGCAACTAACCCTCAACCAAATCCTAATCCTACCCTAACCCTATAGTAAGTACATGTGGTTAATTAATATTACTCAGTGCTTAAATATATAATTACACTGTAACAATGACACCTTAAAATAAAGTGTAAATGAACATTTTTTAAATCAATCTTTTGCTTTATACTTACACTACCAGTCTAACGTTTTTGAAAGAGTCTCTTCTGCTCACCAAGGCTGCATTAATTTGATCAAACATGCACTAAAAATTTGACATATTATTAGAATGTAAATCATCTGTTTTCTATGTGAATATATAGTAAAGAGTAATTTATTCCTGTGATCAAAGCTGAATTTTCAGCATCATTACTCCAGTCTTCAGGGTCACATGATCCTTCAGAAATCACTCTAATATGATGATTTGAGGATCAAGAAACATTTATGATTATTATCAGTGTTGAAAACAGTTGCACTGCTTCAGATTTTTGAGGTGTTGGATGCCGTGAAATAACATCACAAAGGACTCTGGTCCAATATTAAAACACCGGAAAATTTGTTTCTGATCATTTATTTATTGTCAAATGGTGAAACCACAAGAAAACATCATAATTAAAAAACATTAGAACATTAAAGGGTTCCATCAGGCGCTTTATATGTTGAACATTAAAGGGTTTCGTCAGTCGCTTCATATGTTGAACATTAAAGGGTTCCATCATGCGCTTCATATGTAGAACCATTTGGGTTCCGTCAGGCGCTTCATATGCAGAACCTTAAAGGGTTTCGTCAGGCACTTCATATGTTGAACATTAAAGGGTTCCATCATGCGCTTCATATGTAGAACCTTAAAGGGTTTCGTCAGTCGCTTCATATGTTGAACATTAAAGGGTTCCATCATGCGCTTCATATGTAGAACCATTTGGGTTCCGTCAGGCGCTTCATATGCAGAACCTTAAAGGGTTTTGTCAGGCGCTTCATATGCAGAACCTTAAAGGGTTCCGTCAGGCGCTTCATCTGCAGAACCTTAAAGGGTTCCGTCAGGCGCTTCATCTGCAGAACCTTAAAGGGTTCCTTCAGGTGTTTCATATGCAGAACCTTAAAGGGTTTTGTCAGGCGCTTCATATGCAGAACCTTAAAGGGTTTTGTCAGGCGCTTCATATGCAGAACATTAAAGGGTTCCGTCAGGTGCATCATATGCAGAACATTAAAGGGTTCCTTCAGGCGCATCATATGCAGAACATTAAAGGGTTCCTTCAGGCGTTTCATATGCAGAACATTAAAGGGTTCCGTCAGGCGGTTCATATGCAGAACATTAAAGGGTTCCGTCAGGCGCTTCATATGCAGAACATTAAAGGGTTCCGTCAGGCGCATCATATGCAGAACATTAAAGGGTTCCGTCAGGCGCTTCATATGCAGAACATTAAAGGGTTCCTTCAGGCGCATCATATGCAGAACATTAAAGGGTTCCTTCAGGCGTTTCATATGCAGAACATTAAAGGGTTCCGTCAGGCGCTTCATATGCAGAACATTAAAGGGTTCCGTCAGGCGCTTCATATGCAGAACATTAAAGGGTTCCGTCAGGCGCTTCATATGCAGAACATTAAAGGGTTCCATCAGGCGCATCATATGCAGAACATTAAAGGGTTCCTTCAGGCGTTTCATATGCAGAACCTTAAAAGGTTTTGTCAGGCGCTTCATATGCAGAACCTTAAAGGGTTTCGTCAGGCGCTTCATATGCAGAACATTAAAGGGTTCCGTCATGCGCTTCATATGTAGAACCTTAAAGGGTTTTGTCTGGCGCTTCATATGCAGAACCTTAAAGGGTTTTGTCAGGCACTTCATATGTTGAACATTAAAGGGTTCCATCATGCGCTTCATATGTAGAACCTTAAAGGGTTTCGTCAGTCGCTTCATATGTTGAACATTAAAGGGTTCCATCATGCGCTTCATATGTAGAACCATTTGGGTTCCGTCAGGCGCTTCATATGCAGAACCTTAAAGGGTTTTGTCAGGCGCTTCATATGCAGAACCTTAAAGGGTTCCGTCAGGCGCTTCATATGCAGAACCTTAAAGGGTTCCTTCAGGCGTTTCATATGCAGAACCTTAAAGGGTTTTGTCAGGCGCTTCGTATGCAGAACCTTAAAGTGTTTTGTCAGGCGCTTCATATGCAGAACCTTAAAGGGTTCCGTCAGGCGCTTCATCTGCAGAACCTTAAAGGGTTCCTTCAGGTGTTTCATATGCAGAACCTTAAAGGGTTTTGTCAGGCGCTTCATATGCAGAACCTTAAAGGGTTTTGTCAGGCGGTTCATATGCAGAACATTAAAGGGTTCCGTCAGGTGCATCATATGCAGAACATTAAAGGGTTCCTTCAAGCGCATCATATGCAGAACATTAAAGGGTTCCTTCAGGCGTTTCATATGCAGAACATTAAAGGGTTCCGTCAGGCGGTTCATATGCAGAACATTAAAGGGTTCCGTCAGGCGCTTCATATGCAGAACATTAAAGGGTTCCGTCAGGCGCATCATATGCAGAACATTAAAGGGTTCCGTCAGGCGCTTCATATGCAGAACATTAAAGGGTTCCTTCAGGCGCATCATATGCAGAACATTAAAGGGTTCCTTCAGGCGTTTCATATGCAGAACATTAAAGGGTTCCGTCAGGCGCTTCATATGCAGAACATTAAAGGGTTCCGTCAGGCGCTTCATATGCAGAACATTAAAGGGTTCCGTCAGGCGCTTCATATGCAGAACATTAAAGGGTTCCATCAGGCGCATCATATGCAGAACATTAAAGGGTTCCTTCAGGCGTTTCATATGCAGAACCTTAAAGGGTTTTGTCAGGCGCTTCATATGCAGAACCTTAAAGGGTTTCGTCAGGCGCTTCATATGCAGAACATTAAAGGGTTCCGTCATGCGCTTCATATGTAGAACCTTAAAGGGTTTTGTCAGGCGCTTCATATGCAGAACCTTAAAGGGTTTTGTCAGGCGCTTCATATGCAGAACCTTAAAGGGTTTTGTCAGGCGCTTCATTTGCAGAACCTTAAAGGGTTTTGTCAGGTGCTTCATATGCAGAACCTTAAAGGGTTTCGTCAGGTGCTTCATATGTTGAACATTAAAGGGTTCCATCATGCACTTCATATGTAGAACCTTAAAGGGTTCCGTCAGGCGCTTCATATGCAGAACCTTAAAGGGTTTCATCAGGCGCTTCATATGTAGAACATTAAAGGGTTCCATCATGCACTTCATATGTAGAACCTTAAAGGGTTTCGTCAGGCGCATCATATGTTGAACATTAAAGGGTTCCATCATGCGCTTCATATGTAGAACCTTAAAGGGTTCCGTCAGACGCTTCATATGTAGAACCTTAAAGGGTTCCGTCAGGCACTTCTTATGCAGAACCTTAAAGGGTTTTTCAGGCGCTTCAAATGCAGAACCTTAAAGGGTTTTGTCAGGCGCTTCATATGTTGAACATTAAAGGGTTCCTTCATGCGCTTCATATGTAGAACCTTAAAGGGTTTCGTCAGGCGCTTCATATGTTGAACATTAAAGGGTTCCATCATGCGCTTCATATGTAGAACCTTAAAGGGTTCCGTCAGGCGCTTCATATGCAGAACCTTAAAGGGTTTTGTCAGGCGCTTCATATGCAGAACATTAAAGGGTTCCGTCATGCGCTTCATATGTAGAACCTTAAAGGGTTTCGTCAGGCGCTTCATATGTTGAACATTAAACGGTTCCATCATGCGCTTCATATGTAGAACCTTAAAGGGTTCTGTCAGGCGCTTCATATGTAGAACCTTAAAGGGTTCCGTCAGGTGCTTCATATGCAGAACCTTAAAGGGTTCCATCAGGCGCTTCATATGCAGAACCTTAAAGGGTTTTGTCAGGCGCTTCATATGCAGAACCTTAAAGGGTTTTTTCAGGCGCTTCATATGTAGAACCTTAAAGGGTTTCACCAGGCGCTTCATATGCAGAACATTAAAGGGTTCCGTCATGCGCTTCATATGTAGAACCTTAAAGGGTTTCGTCAGGCGCTTTATATGTTGAACATTAAAGGGTTCCATCATGCGCTTCATATGTAGAACCTTAAAGGGTTTCGTCAGGCGCTTCATATGTAGAACCTTAAAGGGTTCCGTCAGGCGCTTCATATGCAGAACCTTAAAGGGTTTTGTCAGGCGCTTTATATGCAGAACCTTAAAGGGTTTTGTCAGGCGCTTCATATGTTGAACATTAAAGGGTTCCATCAGGTGCTTCATATGCAGAACCTTAAAGGGTTCCGTCAGGCACTTCATATGCAGAACCTTAAAGGGTTCCGTCAGGCGCTTCATATGTAGAACCTTAAAGGGTTCCGTCAGGTGCCTCATATGCAGAACCTTAAAGGGTTTTTTCAGGCGCTTCATATGTAGAACCTTAAAGGGTTCCATCATGCGCTTCATATGTAGAACCTTAAAGGGTTTCGTCAGGCGCTTCATATGCAGAACCTTAAAGGGTTTTGTCAGGCGCTTCATTTGCAGAACCTTAAAGGGTTTTGTCAGGTGCTTCATATGCAGAACCTTAAAGGGTTTCGTCAGGTGCTTCATATGTTGAACATTAAAGGGTTCCATCATGCACTTTATATGTAGAACCTTAAAGGGTTCCGTCAGGCGCTTCATATGCAGAACCTTAAAGGGTTTCATCAGGCGCTTCATATGTAGAACATTAAAGGGTTCCATCATGCACTTCATATGTAGAACCTTAAAGGGTTTCGTCAGGCGCATCATATGTTGAACATTAAAGGGTTCCATCATGCGCTTCATATGTAGAACCTTAAAGGGTTCCGTCAGACGCTTCATATGTAGAACCTTAAAGGGTTCCGTCAGGCACTTCTTATGCAGAACCTTAAAGGGTTTTTCAGGCGCTTCAAATGCAGAACCTTAAAGGGTTTTGTCAGGCGCTTCATATGTTGAACATTAAAGGGTTCCTTCATGCGCTTCATATGTAGAACCTTAAAGGGTTTCGTCAGGCGCTTCATATGTTGAACATTAAAGGGTTCCATCATGCGCTTCATATGTAGAACCTTAAAGGGTTCCGTCAGGCGCTTCATATGCAGAACCTTAAAGGGTTTTGTCAGGCGCTTCATATGCAGAACATTAAAGGGTTCCGTCATGCGCTTCATATGTAGAACCTTAAAGGGTTTCGTCAGGCGCTTCATATGTTGAACATTAAACGGTTCCATCATGCGCTTCATATGTAGAACCTTAAAGGGTTCTGTCAGGCGCTTCATATGTAGAACCTTAAAGGGATAGTTCACTTTGAAATTAATTTTTGATGTTTTAGCTTACCTCAAGGGCATCCAAGATGTAGGTGTCTTTGTTTCCGCAGTAGTTTCAATTTTGATATTTTTAGGTCAAACCGTTCTTGTCTGTCAGTCATATAATGCAGGTCGATGGTCACTGTCTCAAAACACAAGCACAGAGTCCAAATTAAAACAATTCCCCATCGTCCAAATGAAACAATTCCCCATCATAAGTACACATTGATGGCCTAAGACACGAAACGAGCGGTTTGTGTGAGAAAACGAACAGTATTTATATCGTTTTTAGCTCTTGAAAACAGCACACGTCCAAATGGTCTGACGGCGCGGGCGGGTATAGATATATTCATAGATGTCGCCTTGGCTACGGTTTCGTTCCAATGAACTGCAGTAGCGAAGGCGACATCTAGTGTATACATCTATACCCGCATAGATATATACACTAGATGTCGCTTTGCTACGGTTTCGTTCCAATGAACTGCAGTAGCCAAGGCGACATCTACGTATACATCTATACCCGCCTGCGCCGTCAGACCATTTGGACGTGTGCTGTTTTCAAGAGCTAAAAACGATATAAATACTGTTCGTTTTCTCACACAAACCGCTCGTTTCGTGTCTTAGGCCATCAATGTGTACTTATGATGGGGAATTGTTTCATTTGGACGATGGGGAATTGTTTTAATTTGGACTCTGTGCTTGTGTTTTGAGACAGTGACCACAGACCTGCATTATATGACTGACAGACAAGAACGGTTTGACCTAAAAATATCAAAATTGAAACTACTGCGGAAAAAAAGACACCTACATCTTGGATGCCCTTGAGGTAAGCTAAAACATATCAAAAATTAATTTCAAAGTGAACTATCCCTTTAAAGGGTTCCGTCAGGTGCTTCATATGCAGAACCTTAAAGGGTTCCATCAGGCGCTTCATATGCAGAACCTTAAAGGGTTTTGTCAGGCGCTTCATATGCAGAACCTTAAAGGGTTTTTTCAGGCGCTTCATATGTAGAACCTTAAAGGGTTTCACCAGGCGCTTCATATGCAGAACATTAAAGGGTTCCGTCATGCGCTTCATATGTAGAACCTTAAAGGGTTTCGTCAGGCGCTTCATATGCAGAACCTTAAAGGGTTCCATCAGGCGCTTCATATGCAGAACCTTAAAGGGTTTTGTCAGGCGCTTCATATGCAGAACCTTAAAGGGTTTTTTCAGGCGCTTCATATGTAGAACCTTAAAGGGTTTCACCAGGCGCTTCATATGCAGAACATTAAAGGGTTCCGTCATGCGCTTCATATGTAGAACCTTAAAGGGTTTCGTCAGGCGCTTCATATGTTGAACATTAAAGGGTTCCATCATGCGCTTCATATGTAGAACCTTAAAGGGTTTCGTCAGGCGCTTCATATGTAGAACCTTAAAGGGTTCCGTCAGGCGCTTCATATGCAGAACCTTAAAGGGTTTTGTCAGGCGCTTTATATGCAGAACCTTAAAGGGTTTTGTCAGGCGCTTCATATGTTGAACATTAAAGGGTTCCATCATGCGCTTCATATGTAGAACCTTAAAGGGTTCCGTCAGGCGCTTCATATGTTGAACATTAAAGGGTTCCATCATGCGCTTCATATGCAGAACCTTAAAGGGTTCCGTCAGGCGCTTCATATGTTGAACATTAAAGGGTTCCATCAGGTGCTTCATATGCAGAACCTTAAAGGGTTCCGTCAGGTACTTCATATGCAGAACCTTAAAGGGTTCCGTCAGGCGCTTCATATGTAGAACCTTAAAGGGTTCCGTCAGGTGCCTCATATGCAGAACCTTAAAGGGTTTTTTCAAGCGCTTCATATGTAGAACCTTAAAGGGTTCCATCATGCGCTTCATATGTAGAACCTTAAAGGGTTTCGTCAGGCGCTTCATAAGCAGAACCTTAAAGGGTTTCGTCAGGCGCTTCATAAGCAGAACCTTAAAGGGTTTCGTCAGGCGCTTCATAAGCAGAACCTTAAAGGGTTTCGTCAGGCGCTTCATATGTTGAACATTAAAGGGTTCTTCGTTTCATGTTAATTTTTTCTAAGAGTGTAAAGTGCTGCCCTGTTGTTTTGTTCAGGTGAGACGCTGGGAATCCCGGATACAGTCATGGGAATGACGCTCCTGGCAGCAGGAACCAGCATTCCTGACACCGTGGCCAGTGTGATGGTGGCTCGCGAAGGTAAAGAACCCGTCCTCAAGCATACAAACATCATGTGACCAAGTTTATTTATTTATCCTTTATTTCAAAGGATAAGCATGGCCCGGGGAGCATGAAAAGAAAAAGCATGTTTGCCAAATTCTGAGGATGCCTTCAGAACTTTTAACCGGATGTGTGATAGAGATCTAATACAATAACTATTTGTATAAAAAGTTGAGAGATCTGAGATATATGATGGCAATTTACCTAAAAAGTGCTTTAGCAATGAACATATACATGTGCACTTACTGTCCTTCTATGATGTAAAGATGTCCATGCCACTGATTCATATAATATACAGTGATGAGTATGTGAATCTGCACCACATGTGTGTCGCTGCATGATAGACAGAGTTCAGTTTCCTTATTAAAGACGAAGCAGGATTGTGGGGGATGATGTGCATATATTCTGGGAATATATTTATAATATATTACAAAGTACAAGTGTATTGGCAGGGGGTTAAAAGGGAAATTAGGTTAAGTTTTAGGAATCCCACTTATTTATTAACCCACTTATTAACCGGCTGTGACAGAATGGACACAAAGACTGAAACAGATATATATATATGTTTGATCATAAACAACATCTGCAAAGTATGACGCTCAAAGAAAAGGGAGATGTTTTCTTTACAGAAATCACTTTTTAAGGACTACAACAAACGACTGGTAAGAACTATTCATGGGTTAGTGACATTACTAACCCTAAAGTTTACATAAACCCCGCCCCCGAACACGATTTATAGATTATTATGACAGAATAAGCTAATAAATGACTAGAAGATAAACTACACATCAGCAACATCATTCAAATTCATCATTCAGAAATGTTCTGTTCATTCTACATGTCTTGAGTCTCTCCATCTTTGTCTGACTCCGGTTTGGACATAAACGTTTTTGAAATGTTCAGTGCATGTGTGTGTGAGGTAAAAGAACACAAGCTGTTGAAGCTCCGCCCCCTGTGCCGGAAGCAGCAGCTCATTTGCATTTAAAGAGACACACAAAAACGGTGTGTTTTTGCTCACCCTCAAAGTGACAATTTTATATATAGATGAGAAAATGACTGCATATTTGCAGTTGAAATCAGACTTGTTTCGACAGACGTGTGCACTTATTGAAACATTTGCTTGAAGGAAGATAATGTGTGGTGTATTACTGAAGCGCTGTCTGGGACGTTTGTATTTATTTTAACTTTGTATTTCCTTTTTTCTTTCCTTCGGTTTTCCCCTCCACCTTTTATATTTAGTTACTTGTCATTATTAATGTTATAAGTAAATGTTATGTAACAGTGTTTTGTTTAAAAAAAAAAGTTCAATAAAGAGTACAAAAAAAAAAAAATTATGAAGCCGCATGCATATTAAAGGGCTCCTATAATGCCCTTTCACAAGATGTAAAATAAGTCTCTGATGTCCCCAGAGTGTGTGTGAAGTTTCAGCTCAAAATACCGCACAGATATTTTTATAGATATTATATATAAAAAATTGTCACTTTTTGAGGGTGAACAAAAACGCACCATTTTTGTGTCTGTTCCTTTAAATGCAAATGAGCTGCTGCTCCCAGAACAGAGGGCGGAGCTTCAACAGCTTGTATTCTTTTACCTCACACACACACACACACAGAACGTTTAAAAAACTTTTAGCCTTTATGTTCAAACCGGAGTCAGACAAAGATGGAGAGACTCAAGAAGTGACATGTAGAATGAACAGAACATGAATGATGAATTTGAATGATGTAGCTTATGTGGAGTTATCTTCTAATCATTGATTAGCATATTCTGTCATCGTGTTGCGGGGCGGGGTTTATGTAAATTTTAGGGTTAGTGATGTCACTAACCCGTGAATAGTCTCTACCAGCCGTTTGTTGTAGTCCTTAAAAAGCGATTTCTTTAAAAGCAAATATCTCCCTTTGCTTTGAACTTTGAGCATCGTAACTTTGCAGATGTTGTTTATGCTCAAACAGCAACATTACACACTAACTAAAGTTAGAGAAGTCAAATCATATGTTTGTTTGTCTTTCTTGCCTTTTGTCTTGCCTAGTTGGGGACATCTAATTTAATATTCAACAATATTATTGATCTCCTGCACTGACACTATTATATGAGAACTGAACTGGACAATGATATATATATATATATATAAATTAACTAAATTAATAATTTTTTTTTTTTCTAAACAAAAATTTACCATCTCTGAACTTCCTTAAGCTGGACTGTGACGCTATTTTCTTCTAGAAACAAACTCTGTTGCATTATTCTCCTGTTATGTCAGTAACGCATCAGTACTGTGAAGCGCTGTGTAAATAAAGCCGACTCGTGACGTGTGTGTCGCAGGTAAAGCTGACATGGCCATGTCCAACATCGTGGGCTCAAACGTCTTCGACATGTTGTGTCTCGGCCTGCCCTGGTTCATCCAGACGGTGTTTGTGGACACGGGTTCTCCAGTGGAGGTCAACAGCTCGGGCTTGCTCTTCATGTCGTGCACGCTCCTGCTCTCCATCGTCTTCCTCTTCTCCGCCGTTCACATCAACGGATGGAAGTTGGACTGGAAACTGGGTCTGGTGTCTCTGGTGTGTTACATTGTCTTCGCCACGCTCTCGATCTTATACGAGCTCGGGATCATCGGGAACAACCCGATCCGAACCTGCAGTGACTGACGCTCCGATCCAACGGCACGCGATCGGGTTTAATCCTCAGACGAGTCGATGGTCATGTGACACTCGCTGTGTTTACACTGCAAAAAAATGACGTTTTCTGATGTTTGTCTTGTTTTCCAGCACACATATCTAAACACTTGAATCACAGTAGATTTACTAGAGAAGTGAAATGACTGAAGATATTAAGTCTGATTTACTAAAAAAACTGAAGTGAGTTTGTGTTTAAAACAAGAGCTAATATCTGCCAATGGAGTCAGAAATATCTAATCTTAATTCAAAGAGAAACAAGATTATATTTCTGACTCCAAGGGAAGAAGTTAGCTCTTGTTTTAAGATCAAACTCACTTCATTTTAACTGATTTTTCTAGACTTAAATTGATCTTCAGTCATTTTGCCTCTCCAATAAATGTTTGGGCCACAAAACCAGTCACATGGGTACATTTTTTTGAAATTGAGATTTATACATAATCTGAAATCTGAATAAATAAGCTTTCCAGTGATGTGTGGTTTGATAGGATAGGACAATATTTGTAAATCTGGAATCTGAAGGTGCAAAAAAACTGAGAAAATCATCTTTATAGTTGTGCGTTTATGTTGGCGATTGTGCTGCATACACTCACAAAAATAATTTTTTGATATATTTACGGTAGGAAATGTACAAAATATCTTCATGGAACGATCATGATTTTTGGCATAAAAGAAATATCTATAATTTTGACCCATACAATGTATTGTTGAATATTGCCACAGATAAACCCGTGCGACTCGAGACTGGTGACGTGATCCAGGGTCACATTTGTGCTGGAAAACAAGACAAAAATATTGTCAATTATTTTTATTTTTTTTAGCAGTGTATGGACAAAAATAAAAGGTTGTTTTTTAACTGAAGTTTTTTTTTTTTATGTTTTTTTCCCCATTAGTTTATTTATTTAGAAGCAACTAAATTGAAACGATGGTCCATAAAAAAAATAAATGATTCTGTAACAAGTGATGCTTTTGATCTCAATGCGTCAGACATTTACAGTAAAATTTATATATACACAAAACTTGTTCAAACACTCTTTAAAACTGACTTTCACATTTTACTTTATACGCAGTAATTCCAATCATGTTAGAAAGTCATTAAAAAAAATCTGCTATTTTTTATTGAAATGATACGGCTGTATAATTACTGTATAATGATGAATGGTGATATTTTTACCATTGCAATAAGACTTTTACGAATAGGAAAATCACTTTGTTGAAATGTAGTTTAATAATCTTAATGCCAAAGATTGTTGATTGCACCTGTTTATTTCCTCAGCTCTGATATTCTTCATCTACCTCAGATCATTCGTCCGCATGCCTGGGATTCGCATTACTGTAACACTGCATTACAATAAAAATAAAGAAATACTACCATCATGCATAAACTTTTTTTTTTTTTTTTTTTAAGAACAGAAATGAGAATTTGAAAGGTCAATTTTCATTTTAAAACAACCGTTGGCATTTCTTATTTTTATTTCTTGTTCGTTTGAGTTTGACTGATGCATCAACAGGTTACAGTTAGAAACATGAAAGATTGAATGAAAATGAAAAAAATCTTAATTTCAAGACCTGATGAAAGACAGTCTAACATTAAATTGTTGCAAATATTTTTTTCTCAAAAATTTGAATTCTTAAGAACATTCCTAAAAAAGTGCTTTAGGGAATACAGAGGATTTAAAAGTTAAGAATGTTTTGTGGATTCTGGACGTGTTCTTCACAAACTCACAGCCAGACAGACTTTACAACAGCCGGCTTTTTATTTCTTTTAAAAGTTAGAGACAAACGCCTTACAAATGTTTACAAAAAAAAAAAAAAAAAAAAAAAAAGAGCGAAATGAAGAGGCGGTCACTAGCACAGTAAAAGGGTGCGCGGCTGGCGAGATTGTTCAGATATGACGTGATGTTTTTAAAACAAAACAGAGGCGGCGGCGGCGGCGGCGAGCGACTCAAGCGTTCCGGTCCAGGCGAACATCCACCTCTCGCCCGTTGATCTTGGTCCCGTTCATCACTCGACAGGCTTTCTCTGCGCTCTCGGGACAGTCGAAGCGCACCGTCCCGCAGCCTTTAGATTTACCGTTCTCCATCTTTATCTCCGCGTACATCACCTGACCTGAAGGAGACCACAGCGCCCGTTACAGGGGTTGGAGGAACTTAAAATGCTGGATCACAAATGACATTTATATACATGCACACACAAAATAATAATGATACAAATAAATTAATTCTATCATTTATTACATTGATTTATTCTAATTTTATTATACATTTATGAGTTTTTATTTACATTTTATTATATGAAAGCGCATACAAAAATTGTGTAAAAATAATGTAAAAATATATATATATATACACACATATACACACACACACATTATACAACAAATATATATATATATTAATGATATATAAATTATATACAATTATAATAAGTTTAATAAATTATTTATGGGAATTATTTATTTTATTTACATTTTTATTATATGAAAGCACATATAAAAATTGTGAAAAAATAATAATAATGAAAATACTACATGTGTATATTTTGTATTTATCCATTTGTTATTCTGATCATCATTCTGATTTGAGTATGTGTAGTTCTCAAGCTCTCTCCTGTGTGTGAGCTGCTGTTTAACATCACTGCTGTACCATTTCTGCTTTTACCCCCAATCATTTTTATTAAACACGTGTTATGCATATATGTGTAAATATTGTAAGTGTTATTTTCTCTTAAACCTAATTAACATTCAATTTAAAACCAGAAAGAGAGGAGATTTGATCACGTACCGCAGTGACTGAACTTCTCCTTGAGCTTCTGCCAGGTCAGATCATACGAGAGCTGCGGACACACACGATACCCATCAAGCACACGTCAGTGACACACACACGATTCACATCAAACACACGACAGTGACTAGAGGTCAACCGATTAATCGGCCGATTTTTTGCATTTTTAACATAATCGGCATCGGCCAATATCCAAGTGTATCAAGCCGATTATTAGGCGGGCGCATCTGTGGGCAGCCTAGTGTTGTTGTTGTGGAACACGTGTTCGACGCACGCTGCGCCTAGAGTCATTGTCCAGCAGAGTGAGCAGACCTCATCCAGTGCTTAAGGAAGGAGCTAAGTTCCTTGGAGAAAACTCCTTTATATTTAATTAAAAACTTTTGATATGTTACTGCCAACATAGAGAAAAAATATGAATAGGCGACATGACGTTCGGCTACTTTGAAATTGATAGCATAGTTGAGGTTGCATTAGCACAGCAGAAGGGGTTGCTATCATGTCACAATAAGTAAGCAAGAATTGACAGACAGTGAGTCTGAGACTTTTATTTGTTCTGTTTGTGTGTCTTATATTTGAGAGGGTTGTCACTCAATGCAGAGAAATTAGTAATAAAAAAAGAGACCAACTATATGCTAGTGAAGGACTGGCTTTGCTTTGCTAGCGTCGTTGTCCGCTAGGTTTGGGTAGCTACAGACAGACCCGGTGCTAATACAGCACTGGTGCCTTAACGACCGTTATCTACCGGACCGAATATCAACGCGGATTTCTGTGCTTCATTTCAGTGCTACTGTTATGTCTGTGCTTCTCTTGGATGCTCTGAAAACGGACGTTAGAATAACAGAAACATCGCTTCGCTGCACTTGACACTAGTCAGCAGTTAACTTTAGCATTCCGTAGCTAGTAGCTGGATTAAACGGTTAAAATGCTGGCCAAACAGTAGTGTAATGTGTGACTGTATTTCACTGTAGACTAGGGGTGGAACGGTACAATGTAAGTTATTCGTATTGAACCGAATCGGTACAGGCGTCACGGTTCGGTGTATACCATTTCCAC
>NC_138228.1:1115302-1190302 GCF_964197995.2 Scardinius erythrophthalmus
AACATAAAAACATACTCCGTCATTTTGTTTATCAGGACATCATTCAAACTGCAAAGTGTTTAAGTTACTGTTAATTAAAATGTTAAGGAAAACAAATATATTAATCTGAAATGTAGCAAATTAATTTTCAATTCATTCAGGTACAATTACCAAACATATCTCAAGGTCTTTTTGTCTTTTGTACAAGTGCAGATTGGTAAAGTGTTCAATAAATGTTTTTGTTGAGAAATCTTGTCTAACTTAAAGGTATAGCGGGAGGATGTTTTACTTCCTGGTGGGTAGTGTAAACTATTGGTCCTCCTAATTGTCAATCATTCTGGTGAATCAATCAAACTTTTCAAAAAGTGGAGAGGGCGGGTCTTATCTAAAATTTGGAAAGATCCTCCGCTATACCTTTAAGTAATTATTTGTGTTACATTTTATCTTTCAAATAGAGGTTAAAAACAAGCGCATAATCGGCCAAAATAAATCGGCAGCATTAATCGGCCGACCCTGATTTCAAAAGATCGGCATCGGCCTGAAAAAAAACATATCGGTCGACCTCTAACAGTGACACACACACACACACACACACACACACACACACACTAGAGGTCTGCTACCCGACCCGAGCCCGACGGGTCCCGAAAAATGTGCGGGTTTCGGGTCGGGTTCGGGTTAATTTTTATTGAACAGCCTCGGGTTCGGGTCGGGTTCGGGTTTGTAACTAAGAAAAACTAAATAGGCTATATAGTTTGCGTGCCGTGTGCTTTGCCTGCTTGCTGTGTGTTGTGGTGACCGACGGCACGCGAGAGAGAGAAAGTTGCGTGCGCAGATGTGCAATATATACTGCACATCTGCGCACGCAACTTTCTCTCTCTCGCGTACCGGTCACCACAACACAGCAAACAGGCAAAGCACACGGCACGCAAACTATATAGCCTATTTAGTTTTTCTTAGTTACCACCCAAAACCTGTATATATTATACAGGCTACGCAGACCACAGACACACAGGCTCTCTCTCTCTGTGTTGCCTATGCACACATTGCACATCGAGAAGAAAGCGAAAACATTGCAAAGCGAAACCGCTCTGGATGAAATGTGAATTTCAAAACAAATTAAATGAACAACAGCAATAACTTAAATAAAAGTGCTTTAAAAAACATTTCGTTTGTATAGCCTATATAATATATACAAACGAAATGTTTGTTAAGCACTTTTATTTAAAATATTATTTTAAAATATTATCGAGAAGAAACCGTTCTGGGTGAAATGTGAATTTTAAAACAAATTAAATGAACAACAGCAATAACTTAAATAAAATGCTTAAAAAAAACATTTCGTTTGTATATATATATATACAAACGAAATTATTTTTTAAAGCACTTTTATTTTATTTACTGTGAGATATAGAGTGCACCTCGGGTTCGGGCTTAACATTTAAATGTAATTGTCGGGTCGGGTCGGGTCGGGTTAGATGATCGCGGGTACGGGCCGGGTTCGGGCTTCAGTTTAAAGCCCGTGCAGACCTCTAACACACACACACACAGTCATCTTCATACGTACGTTTCTCACAAAGATCTGGCATCCGGCCTTAGACCCCGCCCCCCTGTCACTCATTCCACCCATGTGACCACCGTACTGGCCGAAGCCACGCCCCATATCCATGTTTCCCCCCATTCGGTCAAAGCCAGAATTCATGCGGTCCATTCCCATATTAAGCATTCCTCCTCCTCCACCTGAAACACACACACACACACACACACACACACACACACACACACACACACACACACAGATGACATGCGTTCACATGCAATATTGGTTCTGATAAAACACAAAGAGCAAGTAATAAAATGCAACTAATAATCGTACATGAGTATGACAGAAGACACTGTATTTGATCAGTCGTCATAGTAACACTTTACAGTAAGGTGAACGCATTAATATTACTCGATAATACATTTGTACAGTATTTATTAATGTGTGTTAATGATAGATAATAGATAAAATAATACAACTATTCACTGTTAGTGCATCTCAGCTCAGGTCCATTAAATAATATTAGATTTTAATAATTAATAACTAAATGTTGTAGAAGTATTTTTCATTGCAAATGTTGACTTATGTAATTAACTTCAAATGAAAGCTTCCTGTAAAATGTCAGTGACATCACTAACAATTGTCCAGTGAATAACGACTGTCCTGTTTCTCAGACGAGTCACATGGAAAACTTTTATGGTAGAAATGTGGTTTGTGTCAATCACAATGAGCTATAACTATATGAATATAATCTCAATGTGTGTGAGATGAGTGACCTAATCCAGAGCCAATGGGTCCAATCCCAGAATTCCCCATTCCTGCATATCCTCCAGCTGATGAGGAAGAGAACAGAGTCAGTCACCATCAGCTCAAGTGTGAACACACACACACACACACACACACACACACACACACACACACCTCCAAAGGAGTCTCCGAACTGGACGCTCATTCCCAGGTCACTTCTGCCGAAGTCTCTGTCCATCCCCGACATTCCAGAACGGTACATTTCTGCACACAAACGCAAGCATGAGACCGACAGCAAATATAGACAATCCACATGTGTGCATCCCATATCCCATGATGCAGTGCTTCACCGGACCACGAGCTGCTCGCATACAAGGAGCCGAATTCACTCTGAAGCTTGATGGCCTAACATTTGAACTGGTATCAGAAACTATATATATATATGCTGTCAAATCGATTAATCATGAATTAATTGCATCTAACATAATTCTTCTGAAGTGTTAGTGCTTTACGTAACGTGATCATGTAAGTGATTCCCTTTATCAAAGAATTTGCAGACTTTCTATCAGAATTAATATTGACTGCAGATAAAGTACTAATTGTTAGTGATTTTAATATACATGTAGATTAGAGGTGGGCGGATCGATCCTGAAGTATCGATATATCGATACTGACGTGGTATCGAAAAGGATCGATCCTCACATAAAAATATCGATCCAAATGTGTTTTTTTACCAGTAATTTTTTATTAATTTATCACGCAATTCAGTGCATAAAATAAGCTTCTAAGTTGAAAAATAAGCAAATGTTAGCGGATAATTGTGTAGGATAGAACTTTTCTCCTAGTCATCTGGATACAAAACGAAACCAATCATTCACAGAGAGCGTTCGATGCTGGTGCTCACAGGCCCAGTGCGTTTGGGAAACGAAGCCTTGCTTTCCTCTACAAAAAAAACTTAAAGAAAAAAAAAAGGAGAGCTGGAAGAAGATAGAGGTATGTGGCATTTCGTGGAGAGAGAGCGTCACTGCGTACAGAGGCTTTAAAGCTGCTAGATCTGCGTATTGTTCATCTCAGAAGAAAACAAACTCAACCCTGGGTATTTATTTCAAACATTTATTTTATGAACTTCTTCACTTATAAGATTGATAATATCAGGGAGAATACCTATGCGAGTGTCTACTACAGTATCGCCTCAGTGCACTGTAGTCTCCCTGAGGGGAAATTACACTCGCTCGTTGCTATAGGAGAGGAAGAAACTTTTAATTGTCCAGTCTTTAAATGAGCTAAACCAACATCATGTATGTTAGACCTAGGGCTGGGTATTCACACAAATTTCACAATTCAATTCGATTCCGATTCACAAGCTTGCAATTCGATTCGATTCAATATTGATTATTTTGGATATCAGGATCAATACATGGCAAATTTTCTCAAGGAAAACAAATCTCTTCATTAATGCTGTGAACTATGGGAGTCAGTGGGAGCCTGTAAACATGTAAATGGTGGTTGTCATAAAAACTTGCCAGATTTATTCAAACATGCATTAAATATTGAAGAACATATAAAGTATAATGAATATGTAATATGGTGCGTATATTTAGCAGAATGCTCCTCTCTAGAGTTAATATTTCTCGCTGACTGACGAGTTTATGGTCACTGGATATGTTTTTTCTGACGTAAATGTGACGTTACATGACAGTGTTCACAAGCTGTTTTACTGACGTCTTTCCACAGTTGAAACACTGATTGATTCCATGTCACATGATATGGACTTCGATAAGTTGTACTCTATCTTTTAACACACTTTCAGAAGCTCATTCATGTTTATCTCGCGCTGTAACTGGTGTTATTAAGGCGGAAGAGAAGATCATGTGCTTTTTTACCCAGCCCTAGTTAGACCCTATACCGACTAAGCTGAACATTCTTGTATTTCTAAAAATCGCAATATATATTATTAAGTATCACAATGTCAATTTTTCCCAATATTGTGAAGCTCTAACAGAAAGACAGACGGGATGATGTTTTACCTCCCATTCGGCCCATGGATCCCATGTCTCTGGCACCGAATCCTCCCATGCAGTCCATGCCGGAAAACCCCCCGCTCATCCCTGCGCGCGCGCACACACACACACACACACACACACACACACACACACACACACACACACACACACGTGAGCGTCCTCACAGCTGATCCCTGAGACGATCTGCTTCAGATAAACGTGACGTCTCTCTCACCACTCATGCGGTTCATGCTGCTGCATCCCGGCCCGTCCATTCCTGCGGGATCAATCAGTCCTTCATTACCCATAATCCCATCATCTGCTGGATAATGCAGCTGATACATTCAATATTCTTACTGGTGACCAATGAACATCACATTTCCTGGTCTTCGTCCCATTCATTTCAGTGAATGAACTGAACATTTAATGAATCAGTCCATTTATAGAAACTAGTGCTGGGCAACAATAAACCATAAAGTTAGTGTTTACATAACATATGTGTGTGTGCTGTGTATAATTATTTTGTGTATATATATATATATACACACACACATGCATGTGTATATTTAAGAAATATTTGCATGTATATACATTTATACATAATTTATATCATATATACATATTTTTATACATTAACACATTTTTCTTAAATACATGCATGCATGTGTGTGTATTTATATATACAAAATTATACAGACATTATATCTTTATTATTATTATGTAAACACAAACTTTAATTTTGGATGCGATTAATGTAATCATTGCCCTGCACTAATATAAACCAATTAATTCAATGATTCATTTGCAAATAAATGTTTGTGAACCCTCCAAAAGGTTAAAATAAATCAAATTAAGCATGCTGTATAATATCTGCATAAATATTTAAGAAAATATGACCACAAACCTCCAGGTCCCATGGAGGCCACGCCCCCTCCACTGAGACGGTTGGCATTTATTGGCTGCCCGCCGGGACCCAAACCCATACCGATGCCGCCCAGACCTCCTGCAACACACATCACACACACACACACACGCATGAACATATAGAATCATACACTTACATATAGATATTCACACACAGGTAAAACACAGCCTGATCTCAAACAAGCACAGAAAGCTCTTACTGGGTAACTGTGGCGCTTTCTCAGCTGGCCGGAAGTCATCTGGAGGAAGGGATTTATCATCCTACAGTAAAACAAACACATGAATGGATGCTGAAGTGCTGCTACGCTTCATAAACATAAGCTGTACAAGAACAAACACAACGTCTCACCATTTTCACATGCATCTGTCTGTCGAACAGCATCTGCCCGTTGAACATGGCTGTGGGTGGGAGTGAAGGAAGACACACAACTAAAAATAACATTTACTAGAGCTTCTGACAAAATGTTAATTGCTGTAGTCTAACATTTTGAGCCTAATAAATTTTAAATTATTATATATAAAAAAAAAAATTATGTGTGAGTGAATGGGTTTGACTCCCTCCTGAAGACTTAATCTGTTTCATTACTGGATGAATCGCCACCTACTGGATGTAATTGATACAATCATTACTTGAAGCGTCAAATTACTTTCAAAACGTGATTTAGTCTATTTTGATCACTACTGTAGACATCAGTATTTATATTCATTCATACATCCACATTTTCTTTCTTAAAGTTATTAACTCTCACCGACCCCAAACTTTTGAACGGCAGTGTATTTCAGCCGACACAGATATTGCACATCCCCAAACAAAGAGTAATGAATCTTGTTTTGCATCCGCAGGTGTTGGTGAGGATACAGATGGCTTGAACGGCCTCCAGCGGCTGCTCGAAGGACACCGTCCCCATCCCTCGGCTCTTCCCGTCTTTATCTTCTTTCACGTCTGCCCTCCTCACCGTCCCGGCCATGCCGAACACCTCCTTCAGCTTCTTCCAGCCCACCTTAAAGTCCAGCTGCGGAGAACACACACACAGGAGTTAAAGTGGAGCGTGCGCTTAAGATTACACACAGACTATGAATCAGACAAATAACCGCAGTTAATAATTTCCTACTGCTTAAGTATCTTTATTTCACAGTTAAATACTAATAAACGTTAAAAATACTAATTTATAGAGGATATGCGTGTGATGTCACCGTTGGCTGGAGTGACTGCGGTTACTGAGTGGCAGAAACACTGAGTGGCAGCATTTGTTTTCAGTATCAATGCCAAGAAAAACACACAAAACACATCTAAAGAGCTTTGAGATTTACTGTACAACTAGATTTGACAAGAAATCTGAGGTATATTTTTACAGACTGACGAAAGCTAAAGAACAGAGAGGCAAATTTATTAGTATTTATATGAAGCGTTCACGGGCAAATTTGCTTTATGTATTTCCCCGGCGTGGAAATCAGGCTCATATAAATGTGAGGAAACACGATTCCTGGTCAATATCCATGATCACTGGATCTCTGGTTAGTTGTAAGGAACACTATATGGAGTCCAAGCTTTAGTTTAAACTGATAATCGTTTGTTTTACTCGTTTCTTCACAGTTTCTCCTATTAAATGCAGTCACACCGCAGCTCTTCTGCCACTCAGTCCGGCTGAGCGAGTGTGTTCCCTCGGGATAGTGACGTCAGTGCATACTCTCTATATCAGTTTACATTCCCAAACAATCATTTTGCACTTAATTGTAATAAACCAGTGAGATTTGTGCATGCAGAAGGAGTCTCAAACATGTGTTGTGCTGCAGAAGCTCCTCCGGTGTGCCTCAAGGCTCAGTCCTGGGCCCGCTTCTCTTCACGGTCTACACGTCACCACAGATGCTATGGGTATATTCCCACTGTTACGCTGCTAATAAAGTGACGCCAGTGCAAACCCTCTATACTCGAACCGCAGTGACGGACTCACGTTGGCAACGAACACGGTGTTTCCCAGGCGCCCGGCCTGCAGCGCGCTGATGATGTCAGGAGGAATGTTGGGGTTGTTGGCGATGGAAGGAGGAACGTTAATCCCGACGGGACCGTCCTGTCCTCGTCCCGCTCCGAACATCCGGCCCGATCTCTGCAGAACACGCCGCGCATGATCCCCGTCAGGGTCCTGAAACAGGCGCACACACTCGTCACACACTATCTGCACACACACACGTGGGATGAAGGGATCTGATCATTTACCTCCTTAATGTTGAGCGGCCGTCCGTTCAGATCGTGTTTGCTCATGACTTCAATGGCTTTCTTCACAAACTCTTCATCTTTGAACTCAACCACACTGAAAGAGACAAGCAGCAGTAAGGACACGTGTGTGTGTGTGAGAGAGAGAGAAAGAGAGAGTGTGTGTGTGTGAGTGCATTTTATAAATGTTTGGGAAAACAAATTAAAATAATAATAATTCCTACTTTATGCTGCTGTCAGATACCTGAAGAAATTCTTGAAGCCAACATTCCATTGCATATTTAATTCATTGAAATATTACTTAATTTAAGCATAATCTAAATATTCAAGTATTCACTTTAGTTAAAGTCCCCCTGTAGTCAATAACTGCATCCCTTAAAACTCATCTGATCACCAAAAAGATTTTTTTCCTTGAAAAAATATTCTTCATGCCTTAAAAAAATCTTAAATGTAACTCGACACCCTCGCCTCATTTAGTATGCACGGTTCTATGAATATGCAAATGAGCCCCGCCTCCACTCACTCAGCTCAGAGATTCACTGGTTGACGATCACACGTTGATCTGATTGGTTACAAGGTAGTTTGTGACGTCAGAAACACCAGCGATTTCAAAGCGTGTTTTTGAGACTGTCTTTGGTTCACTGCAGTTTTAAGGAGGAAATACTCAGCAATGCTGTCGACTTATGAACTTACACATGGTTTGTCTTAAAGCGTATTAAAAACACCACATAGACACATAAACAACATTAAAAGCTGGATTTTCACCACAGGGGGACTTTAAATAAAGTACTGTAGTGCAAACAGTAGATGAATGCCAAGGTTATGGGTTCGATTCCCAGGCATTAAAACAAAAATATGTATAATTGCAATGCAAGTCGCTTCAGATAAAACATTTGTATAAATTAAAATGCTTACAGGTAGTGGTCGACCGATATATCGCCAAGGCCGATATATCGGCCGATATTTGGCACTTTTAAAATATCGGCATCGGCCGATAAGTTTTTCTGATTGGGCGATGTGTTGGAAGCGGGACTTTTATTTTGGCGGGCGGTGTTGAGAACACCAGCGCCTGAGAAGAGAACGGCAGCGCCTGATCACACACACAGCGCTCACTCACATTCTCCGTCTTCATTATAGTTTACTATCTCTGTCAGTCATATCTAATACTTTGTTAGACAGAACTGGTAAACAAAGAAAGTAAATGGTATGCGAAAAAGTAAAGTGTTGCTTTTATATTATTATTCGTTACAGAAAAGGCTACAAACAATTAGGCTAAAATACTTTCTCATTTAGTCAAAATTCAGCAAATGCGTATCTACATCATTTAAACGACTCTCTGAATATCTAATAAACATTTAATTTCACAAACCTTGCAGAGTTAATGGAATCCAGCTGTGAGATCATGTGAAGTGTGCGTCTGTAGCCTGATAAACGTGTGACTGCGAGTGACGATTGGTCCGTGTGAAGTGAGTGAATGCAAACAGAAGGTCAGCTTCAGGAGACGCGATCGAAAAACTTTTAATCCTTCATTTTTAAATATGCTGTGCTATATCCAGTTGCCCACTGTGTCATATTCATATCGTTTTCACTGTGTGCTGTATGTAATATTAGCGTTACCATGTCTTTATTTGAAAAAATATGATTACCAGTGCGCACAATATTACCAGATTACTGAGTGCAATGTTACAGTGTTTACTTCCTTTTTATTCACATATTCATATATTTTTAAACAATTACTTTATTTGTGAAAAATACTGTAATAGGATTGCAGATTAAAGAAGTTGCCATCTTAAGTATAAGCATGTTTATTTTAAAGATTTGTTTTCTAATTTATTTAAAATACAGAATAAAATAAATATAAAGTATATAATAAAAATATCGGCTTTATATCGGCCATCCTGCTCTCTAAGATATCGGCATCGGCCATCAAAAAAACAATATCAGTAGACCACTACTTACAGGGTTCGTACAGATACTGTAAAATGAAATTCCAGGACTTTCAAGGACTTTTCAAGCACTACAATCTCGCTAATTTAAAACAATATCTTTATTATCTTTCAAATTCTAAAAAAGGTAACCCGATAAATAAAAATATACTAATAAAACAAAATGGTACAAATAAAGTGCAGCACATGCCAAGTATGCAAAGGCTGCGGTAACTTTAACCATTGAGAGGATACTATGACAAAGATATTGCTTTCCTTATTCAAATTATTTTTTTCTCCCATGAATATATGATTGAGCTGAAGAATGACAGCTGTTTCATATACTTGGACATGAGGAATATTACGCTCATAGTCATGCGAAATGTCTTTATATCTTTATCAGACAGGCTGCAACATTAATTTTGAATGAAAATATTGTTTCACAACAATAATTTTCAATAATTCAAGCACTTTTTTAAGTAACTCTTCATGAAAATGGCTGTTTTCAAGGGTTTTCCAGGACTTACATTTAAAAAAGTCAAATTCAAGCACTTGTACGAACCCTGTGTTTAGTTTTTGCTGAATGAATTCAAATGTTGTGAGGCGGTTCTTACCCACAGCCCTGCAGACGCACGTCCCAAGAAGAAGAAGAAGAGGAGGAGGAGGAGGAGGAGGAAGAGGAGAAGAACATCATCAGAATCACGTCAACTCAAACAACTTCAACTCATTTATCATTAGTGCTTCAGAAAGATCAATTACAACATGCTCATGAAGTACGGAGCGTTTTAATCAGCTCGTTTACATTTCATTGGGACGTGGCTACAGTGAGATGGACAAATGAAAGCAAATAAACTCAGAAAGGGGCAAATGAAACTTGATCTTGTTGTTACGGGAGAGAGAGAGAGAGAGAGAACGGATCAAACGGACAGATGGATGAAGGGGTTTAAGGAAAGACACCTGACAGATAGATGACTCTCGTAGGTCAGTTGGCATGATCTTAAATCCAAATCAAAAAACACCTAAGCAATCATCAGATGTGAGACAGATGGACCCCAGCCAAACGGGTCAGCACCTCCAAAATAATCATCATAATAGTCTTTACTGTAACATCAACACACCATCCATCCCAAAGGTCAAAGGAACAACAGTGTAATCGGCTCTACCGGAATGCGATTTTAACCTCGCAGATTCACCAACACTTACCCTTGACTTTCCTTCTCCATCCTTAAAGAGTTCCACGTATGTAACCTCACCAACTACATGAGACATACAAAGGGAAAATACCACAGAGAACAAGGCATTTAAATCACCAGTGGATCGCCCCGAGTGCAACGCTAACACATACACCTGAACCCTGCGGCCCGCTCCACGAGCGCCGCCTCAAACCGATGCATTTATTCCACTATATACAGGTGCAGAGTAGAGCAGCGCGAGCAATCGCAACTCCATCGCACTTAGAGGAGGAGTTCACTTCAAGATGAGAGTTAGCCCATGATTTACTCACCCTGAACCCATCCTAGTGTATATGACATTCTTCTTTCAGACGAATACAATCAGATACAAAAATATGTCCTGGCTCTTCCAAGCTTTATAATGCCAGTGGATTGCAACCAATAGATTGAAGCTCAAAAAATTACATCATTTATATAGTGCGTTATAAAAAACATTAATAAATAACATTAATAAAATTTAACTTCAACATTATAAAAAGTGCATCTATCCATCATAAGTGCATCTGTCCATCATAAAAGTGCATCTGTCCATCATAAAAGTGCATCTATCCATTATAAAAGTGCATCTGTCCATCATAAAAGTGCATCTGTCCGTCATAAAAGTGCATCTGTCCATCATAAAAGTGCATCTGTCCATCATAAAAGTGCATCTGTCCATCATAAAAGTGCATCTGTCCGTCATAAAAGTGCATCTGTCCGTCATAAAAGTGCATCTGTCCGTCATAAAAGTGCATCTATCCGTCATAAAAGTGCATCTATCCGTCATAAAAGTGCATCTATCCATCATAAAAGTGCATCTGTCCGTCATAAAAGTGCATCTGTCCATCATAAAAGTGCATCTGTCCGTCATAAAAGTGCATCTGTCCATCATAAAGTGCATCCGTCCATCATAAAAGTGCTTCTGTCCATCATAAGTGCATCTATCCATCATAAGTGCATCTGTCCATCATAAGTGCATCTATCCATCATAAGTGCATCTATCCGTCATAAAAGTGCATCTATCCGTCATAAAAGTGCATCTATCCGTCATAAAAGTGCATCTATCCATCATAAAAGTGCATCTGTCCATCATAAAAGTGCATCTATCCGTCATAAGTGCATCTGTCCATCATAAAAGTGCATCTATCCATCATAAAAGTGCATCTGTCCATCATAAAAGTGCATCTGTCCGTCATAAAAGTGCATCTACCCGTCATAAAAGTGCATCTGTCCATCATAAAAGTGCATCTATCCATCATAAAAGTGCATCTGTCCATCATAAAAGTGCATCTGTCCATCATAAAAGTGCATCTATCCATCATAAAAGTGCATCTATCCATCATAAAAGTGCATCTGTCCATCATAAAAGTGCATCTGTCCGTCATAAAAGTGCATCTACCCGTCATAAAAGTGCATCTGTCCATCATAAAAGTGCATCTATCCATCATAAAAGTGCATCTGTCCATCATAAAAGTGCATCTGTCCGTCATAAAAGTGCATCTGTCCATCATAAAGTGCATCCGTCCATCATAAAAGTGCTTCTGTCCATCATAAGTGCATCTATCCATCATAAGTGCATCTGTCCATCATAAGTGCATCTATCCATCATAAGTGCATCTATCCATCATAAGTGCATCTATCCGTCATAAAAGTGCATCTATCCGTCATAAAAGTGCATCTATCCATCATAAAAGTGCATCTATCCATCATAAAAGTGCATCTATCCATCATAAAAGTGCATCTGTCCATCATAAAAGTGCATCTATCCGTCATAAGTGCATCTGTCCATCATAAAAGTGCATCTATCCATCATAAAAGTGCATCTGTCCATCATAAAAGTGCATCTGTCCGTCATAAAAGTGCATCTACCCGTCATAAAAGTGCATCTGTCCATCATAAAAGTGCATCTATCCATCATAAAAGTGCATCTGTCCATCATAAAAGTGCATCTGTCCATCATAAAAGTGCATCTATCCATCATAAAAGTGCATCTGTCCATCATAAAAGTGCATCTGTCCATCATAAAAGTGCATCTATCCATCATAAAAGTGCATCTATCCATCATAAAAGTGTATCTTCCCGTCATAAAAGTGCATCTGTCCATCATAAAGTGCATCCATCCATCATAAGTGCATCCGTCCATCATAAAGTGCATCTGTCCATCATAAAAGTGCATCTGTCCATCATAAAGTGCTCCCCACTGCTCTGGCGGGTTAATAAAGGCCTTCTGAAGTCTTGTGAAAAATGTTCATATTTAACATGTTACAAAGTAAAATTCTAGCTTCCAGCCAAACGGCCATACGCAATATACTTGAAGCTAGTTATTTTACTTTATAAAGTTTTAAATATTAATATTTTTCCTACACAAACTCATCGTTTTGCTTCAGAAGGCCTTTATTAATCCCTCGGACCCGTTTAGAGTTTGTTTATGATGAATAGATGCACTTTTATGAGCTTCAATCTGTTGGTTGCGATCCACTGCCATTATAAAGCTTGGAAGAGCCAGGACATTTTTTAATATAACTCTGTGTTCGTCTGAAAGAAGAGTGTCATACACACCTAGGATGACTGGAGGAAGAGTAAATCATGGGCTAACTTCCATTTTAAAGTGAACTCCTCCTTTAAAACGATTTGGCTTATCGTGATTTTGAAATCGCAAAGGCTGTGATCATTAGTAATGCGCAGCTTGTCAGTGCCGTACGGCTCAGTAAACGCTGCTCACTCTGAAAGCACTGTGAGTTCCAGTCGCTTATAACGTGCATTTGAAAAAGCAACACGCGTCAAACATCTTTCCAGACATGAGAAGCGTTTATGAACCTCTTGTCCAACAAAAGACGACATTAATAACACGCTTTTCCTCCAAACTCACTTCATAAGGACAGCTGAGCTCCTCCTCCTGTGAGATGATGAGCTTCTGACACAGAATAAGGCAGTCGTGTGTTTATTACTCGTGTTTAATCAAAGCGCTTCAGTCTTCTGTTGATTCAGAGACAGACAGTGTGATGACCAGAGAGATTTCCTGGAATGACTTTTTCCTCTTAGGACAAATCTTATAAGGAACATTACTTAATTAATCTGCTGCTTCTGTTAGCTAAATTTAGTATTCATAAATGTAAATTTGGAGGAAACCAGCCTTTTTTTTTAATTTTAAGATCAGAAATTCAACAACACCTAAACACAATATTGGGTTTAAAAAATAAGAAACTGTAAAGTGTGTTTCAATCTGGAAACATTTCCACATTTTTGATGAAGTTTTAAGTTTGTCACTGTTTTTTCTACATGTCTTTTGTTTGTTTACTCATTGTACCCCCCCCCCCACTGTAGTTGCAATTCTTTAAAATCAATAAAAAAAAAATATATAACACGTGTTATTGTACTTCTGCGTGCATATTTGGCGTGTGTGTGTGAGACGCCCTCAGGTGTTCAGAGGGATATGTGTGTGTGTGTGTGTGTGTGTGAGACGCCCTCTGGTGTTCAGAGGGATATGTGGTGTGTGTGTGTGTGTGTGTGTGTGTGTGTGACGCCCTCTGGTGTTCAAAGGGATATGTGGGGTGTGTGTGTGTGTGTGTGTGTCGCCCTCTGGCGTTCAGAGGTATATGTGGTGTGTGTGTGTGTGTGTGTGTGTGCGTGTGTGTGAGAGACGCCCTCTGGTGTTCAGAAGGATATGTGGTGTGTGTGTGTGTGTGTGTGTGTGTGTGTGTGTGTGTGTGTGTGTGTGTGTGTGAGAGAGACGCCCTCTGGTGTTCAGAAGGATATGTGGTGTGTGTGTGTGTGTGTGTGTGTGTGTGTGTGTGTGTGTGTGTGTGTGTGTGTGTGTGAGAGAGACGCCCTCTGGTGTTCAGATGGAACAACATTTACTACCGATCACTGACAAACTGCGCATAAAATGATCGCAGCCTTTGCCAAATCGCGTGCGGTTTCATTGCGATTAATCGTGCAGCTCTAGTGCAAAGATGTAGAAAAATCACAGGTTTGACCACCCACCTGTACAAATCCTTCAAAATATCAGTGAGATCAAGCTAGTGAGAGACTACAGCAGATACCAGAATAGCCTAGAGTCAAAAACATGTTCACACCGCCCAGAACAGCGTCCGGAGACGAAGAAAACACGCTCGTTCTACATGACAGATACGAGAGAGGGAGAGGACGGGACGGGGACGCTGCGCTGTCTGTGTGCGTTACCTTTCTCGCGCATTAGATCTTTAATAGCCTGCCACTTCATATCATAAGGGATATTGCTAATGAACACCCGGTTCCTGAGCGAGGCCTTCTTGTCTCCGCCAGCGTGACGCTCTTTATACGGATGGTAGCGGTGAGACTTCCGGCCCCCGGAGCTTTTCTCCTTGGGCTCCGGCTTCTCCTCGGCGTCGCTGCAAACACACACAGAGAAGACGACACTTCAACACACACCGGAGAGTACAAAGCAGTTCAGCTACACAGGCTAAAGGCCTATTTAAAAAATATATATATGTTATTTATATATATAAAAAATGTTTTATATATATATATATATAATAAAAATATTTATATATTAAATATATTATTACTGTCAACATTATAAAAAAACACTATTTTTAAAATATTTTTAATGCGTTAAACTGTAAAAAATTTTTTTGCATGCATTAATATTTTACGCAATTAACGCAGCATTCGTTTTTTCTGTCACCGTTTGCTCCGCGTTACATTATACGATTACGCTCTTATTCATGCAAATGCTTTTAAACCATTCACACGCGACAAAAGAGAACGCTCTGCCTTTGTCACCACACGACACACACACACGCCAGAATCGAATTCTTTCGCGCTTGAACGAAAACTAACACACAATTATGCCAAACTGTCAATTTTGTCGAGTATCCTCCCTCAAAATATTGAATGGCGATAATTAATGTTTAAAATTGGGGGGAATTTTTTTTTTCATGGAGATATATATATACTATATATATATCTCCATGAAAAAAAAAATTCCCCCCAATATATATATCTTCATTACAAGAACGATAACTATAACTACACAACATTGTTCTGTTTACTATACGAGCGATCCGGTTTCGACGTCTGCCGCTTTAAATGCTGGAGGACGGATTCTGATTGGCTGTTGATGTTTATCATTCGCTCTGAAAGTCATATTGTTTCTCGGTTTCGTTATCGCTATTATTGTGCAATTTGGAACAATTCTTTAAAATCTGTATCTTTATCATTATAGTTATTGTGTGAACAAGCCGTTATTCCTAAAACTACACACATCACATCAGCAAACACTCAATTTTAGAGGAGAAATAGTTTTTAGAAAATTTTCCAACTCCCAACTACTACTTCATTTACTTTTTAAAATTTTGACACAAAAGTTTCAGTATTTAACCTGTAATAGTTGTTTTCAAATGCAATTGCGTAAAAAATAAATAAAAAATATATTATTCATAAAATAATTTTCACCAATGGTTCTGTCAACATTTAGTGATAAAACCCCTTAAAAAAAAAACACATTTTCACTTAAAAAAAAAAAATCACTACAAGCAAAAACATTTTGAGACACATTTAGACGTTTGTCCTCTTTCCTATTGTGACGTATATAATAAACCTAGCATTATATTACTTAAAATTGAACTTCAGCATTATATCGAGGCCCTAAAACATGCAAGAAATAAAAAAGTAAAACAGATGTATAGAAGTTTTTAATCCTTTTCTTTTTGGATTTTTTATAAGATATCCCCGGTATACAGGGCCGGTTCTAGACATTTGGAGGCCCTAGGCAAAATTCATGTTGGAGGCCCCCCACCCCCAATAAAAAACACTTGAAACAAATATGATTCCTAACTTTTTTATTTATACAACATTTCATTTTAAATTTAGTATATTTTTACTTACACAGTACATAAGTTTGGACAAATTACTATTTTTAATGTTTTTGAAAGAAGTCTCTTATGCTCATCAAGCCTGGATTTTATTTGATCAAAAATACAGAAAAATAATATAGTGAAATATTATTACAATTTAAAATAATGGTTTTCTATTTTACTATACTTTAAAATATATTTCTGTGATGCAAAGCTGAATTTAGTGTCACGTGATCCTTCAGAAAACTTTATAATATTCTGATTTATTATCAAATGTTAGAAATGGTGCTTAATATTTATTTTATAACATGTGATACTTTTTTTCAGGATTTTTTGATTATTAAAAAGTTGTTTTAAAAAAGTCTTCACTATCACTTTTATATATTTAACACATCCTCGCTGAATATTCCTGTTTTTTTTTTCTGTATTTTTGATCAAATAAAAGCAGGCTTGTAGAGCATAATAAGAAACTTCTTTCAAAAACAATAAAAATAGTAATGGGTCCAGACTTTTTACTGGTAGCCTACTACATCAAACTTTATCTAAAGTAATCTCTTTTTTGTTTAATGAAGATGTTATTGTTCTTGTTGTTATTTTGCTGGTGTATTCAGTTTATTCACAGTTCCAGAATACCACTTCAGTAGATGAACATAAACGTGCTTTTATAATTGTTTTCATAGCTGCGTTATGGGCAGATATTGCATTGCTACCTTAAATATGCTATACACAAATCAAGTGGAAGAGAAAGATACGATCGCTACTGAGCAGGGAAAAAAATCTAAACTAATATTCGTATAGGCTATGATGTCAGGGTATTATCTAATCATCAGCAGAATATAGAAGATAGACCCATAGATATGAGATCCTTTATTTGAAACATTTAAAAATGTTGCAGTGTGTTGGTTTTTTAACTTTGAATACAAACGTCTTATCTTTTACTTTTGTAGCTTTTTTACTAGTCAGCTCCCAACGCGATGTTATTCATTGTACGCGCAAATTCAAAGCGTCGCGTCTGGGCACGTTAATGACGCTCGCACTCTTTTAAACTCGTAGACTAACAAAGCGGTGAATGATTTTTCCAGAAATGACGCTGATCTACTGTAGCCCACACGTTTATATTTAAAATACATTGCAATCACTCCAAAATCGATGACCTGCATTACGAGCTGTGCTTCTTTGCGTGCCTATGTAGACTTTTGTACAGTCATGGGCTGGCGTTAATGTGACGTAATGTAACAGTCTATGGTTAAGATAAACATCGTCACTATTTTTAGTTAATTAATAAATTTTGAAATAAATTGTAGATAGGACATTTGTACATTTATTTATTTATTTTTTATTTTTTTGTCCCTCTGTCTGGGCCCCATCCCGCCAATCGGGCCCTAGGCACGTGCCTAGTTTGCCTTTGCGTTAATCCGGCTCTGCCGGTATATATATATATATATATATATATATATATATATATATAAAAATTATATCTATTTTATAGTTTTTTTCTTTCTGTTGTTTCCTTTGACGCTATTATTAATGCAAGTTAATAGATAACAGTTGCATACATTGTGATACTCCATGCTTGTATATTGTTATTATTCTGTTATGCAATGAATAAAATAAAAGAACAATGTGGGCGGGGTTTGATTTTGACCGCGAGGAATTGTTTGGATGGTAGTGATTTGCTGCAATATTTCATAAAAACCCTAAGAATTGTCCATTTTGATTTCATGGTGACTTTAACAACGAACAATCGCTAATGATGGGGAGGTTGCCATGGGTTACCGCTCTGATTGGCGCGCGCCACTAATGAAAGCAGCGCCACAAAACAAACCGATGACAGAGAAATACGCGCTGAGAGGAACGGATAATTGGAGAAACTATCTAAAGACACACTCGTGACGAACCGCGACTGATCTGAAGATAGAAACAAACGCAATTCTTCCTTTCTCTGTGAACGCGCGCAGGCCGCGCAAACAACACGCACGTAATAGACGCAACACATGCAGTATTTGTGATTTAAAAAGCTCCAAATTACGTTTTAACGCCATTTGTGTTCTCCTGTGTCTGCTGGGGCTCCGGCTCTCCTTCGTCAGTCGGAGAATCGCCTGATTCTTCTTGCTTGTTGTCAGTGAGATCGAGCGCCAGCTCCGCGTCCGCCATCACTACTGATCTCTCTCAAGCGCGCGTCCGCGCTCAGTTATCGCGAGAAGATGCGAGAGGAAAATGGCGTTTGAGATTTTGCTGGAGGCTGAAATGTTTTTTCCCGCTCAAATCTGTGAAGGCCTCTAGCTGGCATAAATGCATTGGTGTTCCTCAGAGCTTTCAAAGTCAAGTCACTTTTATGTCTATAGCGATTTATACAACACAGTATCAAATACGATTCACAGTTATTATAACTATTATCCAGAAAATAATAATCCTTTCAGTACTGTATCTGAACCACCAAATCAAACAGGAGTATTCGTGCTCTGTTCCAGAAATATGTCTCTTGTCCTGTTGCCATATTTTATTGAAACAGATTGGGTGAAATTAACAGGGCTAGAGTGTAGTCTTATATAAGTGTCTTATACATCATTGCTATCCCACAAAATGTTTTTTTTTTTTTTTTTTACAAAGGTTTATTTCTGACGACTTTGATGTAAATTGCTTCTTCTGTGGTCTCCAAACTGAAGATGAATCTCATTTATTTTGGTATAGTGAGTATACTAAGAATTTTTGGCAAACATTTAAAGTTTTTTTTTATCCTGAAATCTCATATGAATATGTAAATCTGGGTTAGCCTATTTACATCGTGAAAGAGGACAGTCAGATGTTTTTGTTAGATTTGGTTTCTCGCCAAGTATTTTGTACACAAGTGTAAATATTGTAAGTGTAAGCCTTTCTTCAACCTTTTTCTGGAAGAGTCAAAAACAATATATGTATTTTATTTCTGACTCTTCCAGTAAGAAAGCTGTAAAGACTGTGAATCTTTTAAAAAGGTATATTATTGTCCTGCTCCCTGGCATGTAATATAGTATTGTCAATCTGTGTTACTTTTGTTATGATATAATAAAAAAAAGAAATAAAAAAGTACTGTATCTGAACGCCGTCTGAAACTTTCTAGCACTTCTCGTGTTTATTTCCTCTTGAAGATGATTGACTTGTTGTATTCCTCGAATTCGCTTCATATAAAAGCGTCGAATAAATGTAAAAGTAATGAGAGTCATGATATACTGTGCAATAAACTAGTTTTATAATGCCAGTAGAGCGTATCACATAAAAAAAACGGATGGAAAAATCCCACAGGTTATCCTCACTCGTATGACCCAATCATAAGACTTTTTCATGTTTAAAAACCCAATTGATATAAATGTGTAAAATATTATTTGGAAAATATTTAGTTTATATTAAATTACATTATTACTGTTTTCTACTAATTGTAGTACTGTTCTGTACATGTGTTTTTTATTTATTTATTTGTTATTTTAATTTAATGTTGTATTTATTTTAATAGCCTATATTTTTATTATATATATATATATATATATATATATATATATATATATATATATATTAAGATCAATTTGTCTTGTTTATTTTTTTTTAAATTTTAATATTTCATATTTAGATAGTTTAATCATATTTTTAAATGTTTATTATTAATGAATTTTTTAAAAATGTTTTGTTTTAATATTTTTTTTATTTAATTAATATTATATTAAGATCAATTTTCCTTTAATCAAATGTTTTATTTATTTGAATCATTTTTATTTAGTTAGTTTAATCTTATTTTATATATATTTTAAAGTTTATTATTAATTCATTAATATATTTTAATCAAATGTTTTATTTTAATCATTTTTATTTAGTTAGTTTAATCTTATTTTGGAGATCAATTTGCCTTTTTATTTATTTATTTAGTTTCATCATAGTTTATAAATATATTTTTACTATTAGCTAATTTTTTATAAAATATTTGTACTTGTTTTATTATTTATTTATAATTTTGTCTTATTTATTTATCCTATTAATCAAATGTTTTATTTATTGTAATTTTATATTATTTATGTATTTATTTAAATCAAATTGTATTAATTAATAAAAAATAATCAAATGTTTGATTTTAATCCTTTTTAAAAATGCATTTAGTATAATTATTTCTAGATTTTTTACATTCGTTTTCTCTAGTTCACCACAGTTTGAAAACTCCTGCCCCATAGCAAACACCTTCAAACTCTCGAATGACAACCCACAACACCCTAGCAACACCTTGGTAACCACCCACAACACCCTAGCAACACCTTGGTAACCACCCACAACACACCCAAATCTCTCACATTTCCATCAAATCTGAAAAATCTTGTATTGCGGTATTGAATTGGGTTAAAGGGCGTCACTGTGCCTTTAAAGCAGGCTGAGCCGCATCAGTTCATCTAACGATGCTTTAAGAACAAGGTCTAATTGAGTTGGCACTCAGAAAGAGCCAGCTCTCATCTCGAGAAGAACAGCCTTCTGGGAATTCACAGAGCAAACCAAATAACCAGGAACAGGAGCATCAGCAGCTGAGACTAACAAGTGGTTTCTGATCTGAGAGTGTGTGTGTGTGTGTGTGTGTGTGTGTGTGTGTGAGAGCTCGGGAAGCGCAGGCAGGAGGACTGAGTCTCTCTCTCGAGCCGGAGGAGCTCACACACACTTCTCTGCAGGGATGATGAAGGGAACCACTGACACACACTGACAGAATGAGGCCGAAATGAAGGTGAGATTGATTGATTTCTTCATCCTCGTCCTCCTCGTCTCTCTCTGAAACTGTTTTCCTCTGCATGATGATGACATGCGGTTCTCGGTCGAGCCGCTGAACGCAACAGGTCGTCCTCCTGCATGCTCAGATTAAACATGTCGTCCGAGTCTCTGACTCTGCAAACGCGGTCAGCTCTGGCTCCTCAAGTGTGTGTTTTGCTGCATTCGGCTCCAGTTCTGCTGCAGTTCTGAGAGACGGTTCATATCACCTGTGATGAGACTTATGCTGGTTACTAATAGAGCAAGGGAGTCTCTCTCACACACACACACACACACACACACCCAACATACTCATGCACACACACTTACACAATCTTGCACACTCTCTCTCTCTCTCACACACACACACTCTCTCTCTCTCTCTCACACACTTTCATCCCTCCGGTTTACTGAAGATATAATTTTGCATTAATGATTCGTCATGATGCACCAGTGAACACTGTCTATTGTTAGAACTTTTCAGTGATAGTTCACTCGAACACTACTGATAATTTTGCTCTTAGAAATACGAATATAACATCAGAATAATTCAATTAATCCCTCAGCCGGTAAGACGACTTTCTCCATGATTCATTACGCCTGCATTCTTTCTTTCAGTCTTTCTGTTGTGTCACACTGGCCATATTCACATGCACTTCAGCGATTATTAAAGACTTGAAGGAAGTTTGCATGTAAATCTAGTCCAAATATTCCTGTATCCTGTATTGGTCACACTATTATTTTCTGCAATGCTCCACTATGAAATTCCATTCGTTGGCCACTAGTTACATAAATGAGTAAATGTTGATGTATCTGTTATTTGTTTATGTCATGTTGTTTATGGAAGGCTGTTTCCAAAAATATGTTTTGGCATAATGTGTACAAGGTGTAAACAATAAATAGGCCTATGCAAATCTGTGAAGTCTTATTATTACACAAAGTCTTGGTGTTGTTTTCAGGCTCTACTAGAACAGGTTTTCCTGCTGTAATGTTTGATTATTCTCCTCATATTCTCCATTGTTGCGGCTCCTCTCTTCCCAGTCTGTCAGTAACGCTCTGTTTACTTCCTGTCTCTATGAAGCCCCTCCTTCTGAAAAGCTCCTAGTTTCTTTACTAAGTGACATCGCCACCTACTGGCCAGGCAGCAGAATACAGCGTTTTTAGTTGTTGTCGTGGATCCTGGTGAACAGGGATCGTTTTGACAACTTGTACATGAACAATGCAAAGGAAAAACCTTTTTCCGTGTTGTTGTGTAAACGTATACCGAATAACTCCCTTTAGAGGGACTTTGCAGATGTTTTTCATGCTCAAACAGCAACATTACAAACAAAAGACAGGTGAACATGGAAATAAGCAAAATAGAAAATAGGCCCTTATCATACACCCGATGCAGTGCAGCGGCCGGCGCGACGCAAGTGTGTTTTGCTAGTTTCAGCCCAACGCAGTTTTCATTTTTATGTCCTGTGCCACGTCATTTTTACCCATTTGTTCGCTCATGGGCTGCTGGTCTGAGAACGAGTGTGTGTTCAGGCGCATTGTTGGAGCATTGCTATTTTGAGGAACAGAAATAGACTGAGCCATTGACCAACCGGAACCTGGTCTAAAGTCAATGGCGCAATATTTTTTTAGTAATAGTAGATAGTTAGTAATATGAGCCTATAGGTAGGTCCACAAAAGAGTGATCTGTTATCAGAGGAAACTGTCTAAGTTATATATTTCAGAAATGTACATATACAAATCACAGTTAGCTAAAAATGTATTAATTTAAACAATGTAATAATTTAATGCATAAACAATGAGCTAATTGAAGTAATGAATACTTGTTTGTTAACAAATGATTATGACATTTAGAAAAATATTCGTGAATAGCGAATCCGCCATGGCGCGAGTGCAACTGGCTTTTTAAGGGAATGGGAGATGAGACTCTGATTGGTTTATTGCACGTTACGCCCAAAACACACCCATTACTCATTAAGAGAATTTTAGATCAGAGACCCTTTTAGATCATGCGCCGGGAGCACCGACCATTTTTTCCTGTCAATAAACTAGAAAAAGTGGATTCGGACACGACCTAAGTGCACTTGCGCCCTATACTTTAGACCATGCGCTTAGATCCTTAAAATAGGGCCCATGAAGTGTTGCTTCGAAATGAGCCTGTGTCTGATTGACTCCATAAAATATCCCTTACCTTCACAAGCGTCCATCCATCCTTGTTGATCCCCCACCTATCACACTCTCACACACACTTACTCACTCACACACACACACACACACACACACATCGCTTTTAAAAACGATACCATTATTATCTCTGTGTAAACTACAAAAACACGAATTTGTGAAAACAGTGACGTCATGCACATGCATAATTACGTGGTCAGTCTAAAGGCGCAAAGTTTCTTTACAAAGTGACATCGCCACCTACTGTGCAGGCAGCAGAATACAGCGTTTTTAGTGCCTGAGAACACTTTCCCAAAGCTAGAACCCCATAAATTTAAATTTGCATCTGGCAGACGTCTTTATCCAAA
This sequence comes from Scardinius erythrophthalmus, assembly GCF_964197995.2. Classification (NCBI taxonomy): domain Eukaryota; kingdom Metazoa; phylum Chordata; class Actinopteri; order Cypriniformes; family Leuciscidae; genus Scardinius; species Scardinius erythrophthalmus. The sequence continues at coordinate 1,138,961 of NC_138228.1, forward strand.
GCGAGTAAAACATTGCATTTCAAGGTACACATTTACATTCTTATCAGTAACTCCATTTGCAGGGACTTTGTGATTTGCAGATGTTTTTCAAGCTCAAACAACAACATTACACACTAATGAAACTTAAACATGGAAATAAGCAAAACAGTTATGAAGTGCTGCTTTGAAATGAGCCCGTGTCTGATTGATTCCTTAAAATATCCCTTACCTTCACAGGTGTCCATCCATCCTCGCTGATCCCCAATATCGATGCGTGAGGATGAAGGGGCTCGTCCGGGAACATGTGTAGCGTTCATTACAACCACAGTCTGGCGGCCATGAGCAGCGGAGACATCATGGCCTATTCCCTGAGCCTGGAGCAGAAGACGGCCTTCGCGTTTGTGGGGATGTTGCTGGTGTTTCTGGGCTTGTTGATCGTCAGGTGTTTCCGGATCCTGTTGGACCCCTACAGTAGCATGCCATCCTCGAGCTGGGGCGACGGGCTCGAGGGGCTGGAGAAGGGCACTTTCGAATATGCTCTCACCTGAGAACACCTTCCCAAAGCTAGAGCCCCATACATTTACATTTATGCATTTGGCAGATGGCTTTATCCAAAGCAACTTACATTGCATTTCAAGGCTCACATTTACATACTTATCAGTTCTTGCTTTCCCTGGGGATCGAACCCATGACCTTGGCGTTGCAAGCGCCAGTGCCCCACTGTTTGAGCTACAGGAAAGCACAAAGCCTTTACCATAAATCATAAAGCCTTCGCATCATACGGGGCCGTAAACACAGGATGTTTAGAGATCTTTAACACACCATCCCCTAAAAGAAAGCGTAATGTTCAGTGATGCAAATGCAGTGGCGAAAGACGTCAGCTTGATGCTGCGATGGACCACAAGAACGCGTCCTGCGTGAACGTCCTTAAGCAGTGTGAGAATTCATCAAGATCTCCTATATCACACGCAGAAAGGGGTTTTGTCTTGTTTTTCAGTACAAATACTGTATCTAAACATTCTTAAATCAAGATGCATTTATTTGAGACTTAAGATGACTTAAGATATTAAGTCTTGTTTTCTGAAAAATTGCTCAAAATGAAAGGTGCAGTAAGCGATTTCTGAGAAATGCTGTTAAATTGTATAGGACTGAGCAGCACAACACACTTGTAGCCAATCAGCAGTAGGGGGTGTGTCTACTCATGATGGGGGAGGAGACAGAGTGAGCCAATCAGCAGTAGGGGCGTGTCCACTCATGAAAGGGGAGGAGACAGTGTGAGCCAATGAGCAGTAGGGAGTGTGTCTACTCATGATGGGGGAGGAGACAGAGTGAGCCAATCAGCAGTAGGGGGCGTGTCCACTCATGATGGGGGAGGAGAGAGTGAGCCAATCTGCAGTAGGGGTGTGTCCACTCATGATGGGGGAGGACAGACTGAGCCAATCAGCAGTTGGGGGTGTGTCTACTCATGATGAGGGAGGAGACAGAGTGAGCCAATCAGCAGTAGGGGTGCGTGTCCACATGATGGGGGAGGAGAGAGTGAATCAATCAGCAGTAGGGGGCGTGTCCACTCATGAAGGGGGAGGAAAGAGTGAGCCAATCAGCAGTAGGGGGCGTGTCCACTCATGAACGGGGAGGAGAGTGAGCCAATCAGCAGTAGGGGGTGTGTCCACTCATGAAGGGGGAGGAAAGAGTGAGCCAATCAGCAGTAGGGGGTGTGTCCACTCATGAAGGGGGAGGAAAGAGTGAGCCAATCAGCAGTAGGGGGCGTGTCCACTCATAAAGGGGGAGGACAGAGACTAAGCCAATCACCAGTAGGGGCGTGTCCACTCATGAGGAGGGGGAGGAGAGAAAGTGAGAGGGAGATTTAAAAAAGAGTGTAGAAAAAGAGAGATGGCTGAGAGACATTACAACGAGGAGTATTCTCAGAGGAATATTTCAGGCAAGAGCTTTAGGACACGCGTTTATAGAATATTTGAAAGGCTTTCCGTCGCTGGAGAGACCTAAGCGGGAAGTTTCTACTCCATACACTAGTAACATTGGTGTTAATATCTTCAGTCATTTAAGATTTAAGAATGTTTAGAAATTTGGAAAACAAGACAAAAAAAACTGAGGAAGGATATCATTTTTTTTTTACAGTGAATTTGGAGTATGATGTCACGTCATCTAGCCCCTGGGCATCTCAGGGAAGAGGAGAAAAGACTTGAACTAAAAAGAAAGCTGTCCGTCCGTTTAGTACTGAAGTACGTTTGCGTAGAGAACGTTTCTGGCCTAGCTCTCCTGTTTACTGTGATCTGCATCTCTGAGGCCGACCGGACTCATATAACCTGCTGTTTCTGAGAAGCTGTGAAACCTTAAAGCATTGACTCGACTTTTGTGTTTCTAGCACATATTTGCAATCACTCTCTTCACGTACTGCCTATAAAAACACCTGCACACAGATACGAAACCGCAGAGACTTTGAGAGGGAAAATTCTTGAATGTAATGTCTGAAATCGTGACACCTCTGTGTGTGTTTGTTTGTTTGAGTGACAGAAGGGTGTGTCACCATGACAACAGCAGAGAAAGCGAGCCGGATCCGAGTGATGCACCGATGAAAGCGTAGCTCATCTCATGTTCTAGTGCTGTGAATCTGCCTTACTGTTACTCGGACTGGATTCTGTGCCTTCATTTAGCGACGGTAGCATATATCTCATGGAATCATCTGTGTGTGTGTGTGTGTGTGTGTGTGAGGATGACGAAGATGAAAACCACTGTGTTTCTCTGATGCTGAAGATGGTCTGTGTTTATTCATCTGCTGGAATAAAACAATTATGGACCTTCCTTTTGCTGTCAGTTTATTTCCTAAAACATGAAATCAAAATTCACTTTATTTACCTCGTAAATTCATGTTGCACCTTTATCAGCAGCGCTGGTTCCAGAAGTATTTCTTCCATATTTTATCTATTTAAAAATAGGCATAATACTGCATTTGATTTTATTTATTTCTTTCAATCAGCACAAAGTCTGTCTATTTTTAACTTGCACATAATGCATTAATTATATATTAAAATAATAAAATGTTTTTTTATTTATTTATTATTTGTATTACTTTTATATAGAAATGGTGTATAATTTATTATTTACAAGATATGACACTCTTCCAGTTTCCATATTTTGTATATTACTTTAATCCCTCGTCATGGCAACACCGTTCAAGATATTTAATACTTGTTCGCAATTTAGTATCTTTAATATTGTGTCATGTTGAGAAAGTTTGGTGTGAATCGTATGACGCCTTTTGGAGTGTCATCATGATGGGGGAGTTAGAGAGTGAGCCAATCAGCAGCAGGGGGCGTGTCCACTCATGAAGGGGGAGGAGAGAGAGTGAGCCAATCAGCAGTAGGGGGCGTGTCCACTCATGAAGGGGGAGGAGTGAGAGTGTGTGAGTGAGAGAGAGATTTAAAGAAAGACTGTAGAAAGAGAGATGGCTGAGAGACATTACAACGAGGAGTATTCTCAGAGGAATATTTCAGGCAAGAGCTTTAGGCGTGCGTTAATAGAATATTTGAAAGGCTTTCCCGCTATTCCATATTTCGATATTTTGCCATTACTTTAATCCCTCGTCATGGCAACACCGTTCAAGATATTTAATACTTGTTCGCAATTTAGTATCTTTAATATTGTGTCATGTTGAGAAAGTTTGGTGTGAATCGTATGATGCCTTTTGGAGACGTAGTTAAAAATTCAGAGCTTGATTAAAAAAATCCACATTCAAACTAAAATAATCTCACAAAAAACAACACAAAAATCTCCCATTTCTCCTTCGGGTTGTGAATGTTCTCACAAATCACTCAAACGATACTGAGAAGAAGGTCAAGGTTATGAGTTGTGAACTTGTGACAGAAATGTCTGCACTTTACAACCGCAGATCATTCAATGGCATCTACTGATCCACAAACTGATTGCTGAAGTTTCAGGAATCTATCAGTGTGATAGTTTTGGATTTCATGAGACTTGGAGATTTTGGAAATTATGACCACATTTATGAAAAAAACTGTCATGCAGAAAACAACAACAACATCAGAGTAACAGTGCAGAAACAGTTGCCCAATTTCCTCTGAGCAATAATCATTATGCCATAATGACTTCATTATAGATCATTTGTTGAGATTTACAACTTATTCATGTGCAAAGATCAGAATACAGTGTTTCTTAAAGGTGCAATATTTAGGAGGATCTGTTGACAGAAATGCAATATCATAAACATAACTATGTTTTCAGTGGTGTATAAAGGCCTTACATAATGAAGCGTTGTGTGTTTATTAGCTTAGAATGAGGCATTTCTCTCTACACACACCGCGGGTCCGCTTACATCCACATGTTTCTACGGTGGCCCTAAAAGGACAAACGCGTTTCCTCACTATGTTGTTCTTCATGTAAAGAAGCTTCAGCTAAAGTCAGCGAATAAAACACTGACACAATGATAAACAAGTAACAATAATATTCGCAATAACGTCGTTTTACTGAATAATCAAGTAAACCTGATTTCTTAATTTATCTTTGTAAAGAAACCTCATTGTTTTACTGGCTACTCTCTGCTGTCTCAGATGACGACATCACTTCCTGTCGGCCACCGTAACTTCTGTTGGGTGCAATTCACAACCTCACTTCTAGATGCCGCTAAATATCACACACTGCACCTTTAAGGTCCTGGATTTTGGTTGATCTTCTGTTGAGGGTAGAGATGCAGGATAGATCGGCCACCGTATCAGTATCGGCCGATATATGTTCAATTTTAATGTTAGCGTTATCGGCCCGATAAGAAAAATTTATCTGATATATTAAAGCTGATGAATAATGGATTATTTTTGTAAAGAATTGTTTTTGTAATCAGGCTCTCAAAAATGATTAAAAATTTTTGATTTTGATTTATTGGCCAAAATATCGGTTATTGGCTTTCAATATATAAAGAATTATTGGTTATCGTACAAAATGTTCATATCGGCGCATCTCTAGTTAAGGGACATTACTTTCTGGTGTTCTTCTGATCTTCTTGTAAAGCACTAAAGTCTTAACAGATAGAGACTATTTTGGAGAGTTTCATATTTTCCTGATTCGAGTAGATTAAAGCTGTACTTGTGTGCTAACATTACCTACATAAAAATATCTAGGTTATTATTATATTTCCATGTATTCCAAGCTTTGGCATTATTGTATTATTACAGTCATGCCAATGAAGCAATTTTGACTTAGAATTTGAAGTATCTACCGGGGATGTTCCTAAGATGACCAGCAATTAAACGGACTTGCCTTTAAGGGTCTTTGGTTTTGCATTGGCAAGCATCCGTGAAGAAAATGTCAAAAGCGAGATGTACAGTGAGAAAAATAAGTATTTGAACACCCTGCTATTTTGCAAGTTCTCCCACTTGGAAATCATAGAGGGGTCTGAAATTGTCATCGTAGGTGCATGTCCACTGTGAGAGACATAATCTAAAAAAAATAATCCAGAAATCACAATGTATGATTTTTTAACTATTTATTTGTATGATACAGCTGCAAATAAGTATTTGAACACCTGTCTATCAGCTAGAATTCTGACCCTCAAAGACCTGTTAGTCTGCCTTTAAAATGTCCACCTCCACTCCATTTATTATCCTAAATTAGATGCACCTGTTTGAGGTCGTTAGCTGCATAAAGGCACCTGTCCACCCCATACAATCAGTAAGAATCCAACTACTAACATGGCCAAGACCAAAGAGCTGTCCAAAGACACTAGAGACAAAATTGTACACCTCCACAAGGCTGGAAAGGGCTACGGGGAAATTGCCAAGCAGCTTGGTGAAAAAAGGTCCACTGTTGGAGCAATCATTAGAAAATGGAAGAAGCTAAACATGCCTGTCAATCTCCCTCGGACTGGGGCTCCATGCAAGATCTCACCTCGTGGGGTCTCAATGATCCTAAGAAAGGTGAGAAATCAGCCCAGAACTACACGGGAGGAGCTGGTCAATGACCTGAAAAGAGCTGGGACCACCGTTTCCAAGGTTACTGTTGGTAATACACTAAGACGTCATGGTTTGAAATCATGCATGGCACGGAAGATTCCCCTGCTTAAACCAGCACATGTCAAGGCCCGTCTTAAGTTTGCCAATGACCATTTGGATGATCCAGAGGAGTCATGGGAGAAAGTCATGTGGTCAGATGAGACCAAAATAGAACTTTTTGGTCATAATTCCACTAAACGTGTTTGGAGGAAGAAGAATGATGAGTACCATCCCAAGAACACCATCCCTACTGTGAAGCATGGGGGGGGTAGCATCATGCTTTGAGGGTGTTTTTCTGCACATGGGACAGGGCGACTGCACTGTATTAAGGAGAGGATGACCGGGGCCATGTATTGCGAGATTTTGGGGAACAACCTCCTTCCCTCAGTTAGAGCATTGAAGATGGGTCGAGGCTGGGTCTTCCAACATGACAATGACCCGAAGCACACAGCCAGGATAACCAAGGAGTGGCTCTGTAAGAAGCATATCAAGGTTCTGGCGTGGCCTAGCCAGTCTCCAGACCTAAACCCAATAGAGAATCTTTGGAGGGAGCCCAAACTCCGTGTTTCTCAGCGACAGCCCAGAAACCTGACTGATCTAGAGAAGATCTGTGTGGAGGAGTGGGCCAAAATCCCTCCTGCAGTGTGTGCAAACCTGGTGAAAAACTACAGGAAACGTTTGACCTCTGTAATTGCAAACAAAGGCTACTGTACCAAATATTAACATTGATTTTCTCAGGTGTTCAAATACTTATTTGCAGCTATATCATAAAAATAAATTGTTAAAAAATCATACATTGTGATTTCTGGATTTTTTTTTTAGATTATGTCTCTCACAGTGGACATGCACCTACGATGACAATTTCAGACCCCTCCATGATTTCCAAGTGGGAGAACTTGCAAAATAGCAGGGTGTTCAAATACTTATTTTCCTCACTGTATGTCACGATATGCAAGTCATGACTTTCATAAGGGAATCACTGTTGCAAGGGATGAATACATGCATATTTTTCAAGAAAGTGAGCAAGCATTCCTTAAACTGGGAAAAAAGAAAATCTGTGATTAAGTTACTAACAAAATTACCTACCTGCTATTTTGTTGTAGTTGTTCCGATATGGAGCCCTAATTATAACACTGACATAAACACACGAATCAGATACATAACGCATGTTCACAGAGCGACAGAAAACTGAGCTGAACTGCATGGATAAACGAATAAACTTGATTTAACCTTTTTCTGTGATTTGACCACACACACACACACACACACACACACACACACACACAGAAAAACCTAGTCTAAAGTCAGTGGCGCATTATTTATTGCTATTTTAAGGGCGCATGCTTGGCCATAATGTAGCGTGTGCACAACGCATGCTTCTCTCATCTTTGCAAACCCATACATAATTACAGGGAAAATATTCCACACGAGGGAAATCATTGTGGTGTCCATGAAGATGTGAAAAATAGGCATAAATCTAGCTTACACATTTACCCAAATTATTCAGGCTAATTGTAGTAATGACGGATCAAACCTGTTTGACCAATAGTGGCAAGATATTCCGCCGTTATAATATCAATCCGCCATGGAACAAGCGCGCCTGCTCTTAAAGGGAATGTGAGATGTCGCTCTGATTGGTTTATTTCACGTTACGCCCAAACCACACCTATGAGTAATGAAGCTCTTCAGACCAACACATTTTAGATTTGCGCCGAGTGCAAGAGTCATTTTCGTAAATGCATAATGGCGATGGATGTTTATAATTATCTTGATGGCAAACTACTTCCAGACAGTTGGCAAATAAAAGAGAATCCTTTGGCTGTGCAAACACACACACACACACACACACACACACACACACACACACACACAAGTCAAGTCAAGTCATCTTCATTTATATAGCGCTTTTAACAATGTAGATTGTCTCAAAGCAGCTTTACAGAGATAAGCGTATAATTTAAGGTAACAGAGATTGTTTCGGCTTTACAGCAGAGTTAAGTTATTTCCATCTAAAGTTAGTTTTAATTGATTTGGTTCCGTCGCAACAATCATTTGTTATTAAATTAGGGGCCGCTAAGACGACACCATTCTCTCTACACAGACTTTAAACGCGAACCTGTGAGAAACGCTGATGGCGTTCACATGCGCATTTAGAATGGGTTCTATAGTTATGTGCGTTAGAATATACGCAGGTTTGGAATTCCCTACAAGCCAAGCCTAAACAAAATACTTGTCTTTCCTTATAAATTTTGATAAGGAATTTTATTTTATTTGTTGCTTTGGGGTAGGACCGCAAGACGAATTTTCCCGACAACGCCTTATCTGTAGAGTGGTAGTGGGATCCTCCATAGGGGGAGACTAGTTGGCACTTCAGCACTGCGTTGTCATCGGTCCAGGCGAAGGTCCTTCGTCAGATCTGGATACGGCCTGGATCCGGCAGGCTGCAGGAAAAACCTTGGGATAAACACAGACACTAAAATTAGCGTAGATGCCATTTTTCTCATGATGTAAAGAGTACATCAGGATTTTTGGGAAGTGTTCCCGGTTCCGGCTGACCTAGTCTATGCAGCATAACATTAAATTATAGAAGTCTATAATGTATTATGTGAATGCTAGGTCAAAGAGATGTGTCTTTAATCTGGCTTTGAACTGACAGAGTGTGTCTGCTTCCCGGACAATGGTAGGAAGACTGTTCCAGAGTTTTGGTGCTAAATAGGAAAAGGATCTACCGCCAGCAGTCGATTTTGATATTCTAGGTATAATCAACTGGCCGGAATTTTGAGATCGTAATAGACGTGACGGACTATAATGCGTTAAGAGCTCGCTCAAGTACTGCGGAGCTAAACCATTCAGTGCTTTGTAAGTAATCAGCAATATTTTTAAATTTATGCGATGTTTAATAGGGAGCCAGTGCAGTGTTGACAGAACTGGGCTAATATGGTCATACTTCCTGGTTCTGGTAAGAACTCGAGCTGCTGCGTTTTGAACCAGCTGTAGTTTGTTTATTAAGCGTGCAGGGCAACCACCCAGTAGAGCATTACAATAATCTAGCCTTGAGGTCATGAACGCATGAACTAATTGTTCCGCATTTGTCAATGAGAGCATATGACGTAATTTAGATATATTTTTAAGATGGAAAAATGCAGTTTTACAGATACTAGACACGTGACTTTCAAATGAAAGATTGGTATCAAAGAGCACACCCAGGTTCCTAACCAACGACGAAGACTTAACAGAGCAGCCATCAAGTATTAGACAGTATTCTAGGTTATTACGTGAGGAAGTTTTTTGTCCAATAATTAGAAACTCTGTTTTTTCAGAATTTAGAAGTAGGAAATTACAAGTCATCCAATTTTTTATATCCGCTATGCATTCCGTTAATTTTGTGAATTGATAAGTTTCGTTAGGTTTTGAAGAAATATAGAGCTGAGTATCATCGGCATAACAGTGAAAGCTAATTCCATGTTTCCTAATGATATCTCCTAAGGGTAGCATGTACAGAGTGAACAGCAACGGTCCTAGTACTGAGCCTTGTGGTACGCCATACTTAACCTGTGATCGATGAGACATCTCATAATTTACTGCTACAAACTGATAACGGTCAGATAAGTATGATTTAAACCATGCTAGTGCATTTCCTGTAATGCCAACATAATGTTCTAATCTATTTAAAAGAGTGTTGTGGTCGATGGTGTCAAATGCAGCGCTAAGATCGAGTAACACTAATAGAGAGATACAACCACGATCGGATGATAAGAGCAAATCATTTGTGACTCTAACGAGAGCTGTCTCGGTACTATGGTACGGTCTAAATCCAGACTGGAAATCCTCGCAGATATCATTTCTTTCAAGAAAGGAACACAGTTGTGAGGATACTGCCTTTTCTAGTATCTTTGACAGAAAAGGTAGATTCGAGATCGGCCTGTAATTGACTAATTCTGAAGGATCAAGTTGCGTTTTTTTAACAAGCGGTTTAATCATAGCCAGCTTAAAGTTTTTTGGTACGTATCCTAGAGACAAAGACGAATTAATGATATTAAGAAGAGGATCTATGACCTCTGGAAGTATTTCTTTCAGTAGCTTAGTCGGTATAGGGTCTAACATACATGTTGTAGATTTAGATGATTTAATGAGTTTAGTAAATTCTTCCTCTCCTATAGCAACGAATGAATCAAATTTTTCCTCAGGGAGACTACAATACACTGCCTGATGTGATACTGTAGTAGACGGTTGCATAGTTATAATTTTGTCCCTGATATTATCAATCTTATAAGTGAAGAAGTTCATAAAGTCATTACTGCTGTGTTGCTTGGAAACTTCGGTGCTTGAAGCTTTATTTTTCGTTAGTTTAGCCACCGTTTCAAATAAATACCTAGGATTATGTTTATTTTCTTCTAATAGGGTTGAAAAATAAGCAGATCTAGCAGCTTTTAAAGCCTCTCTGTAAGTAATTGAGCTCTCTTTCCATGAAATGCGAAATACCTCTAGTTTTGTTTTCTTCCAGTTGCGCTCCATCTCTCTGGCTGCTCTCTTAAGGGCCCGAGTGTGCTCGTTGTACCACGGCGTTGGACTATTTTCTTTAATCTTCTTTAAGCGCAACGGAGCAACTGTGTCTAAAGTGCTGGAAAAGAGAGAGTTAAACCTTTCTGTTGTAATATCTAGTTCTTCTAAGCTATCTGAGATGCTGAGATGATGAAACTGATTAGGAAGATTATTAATAAAGCAATCTTTAGTAGCAGAAGTGATAGGTCTCACATATTTGAAACACGGAGTCGGCTTTGCAGCCTTGGCTAAATGCAAATTACACGAGACTAGATAATGATCTGAGATGTCATCGCTCTGCTGCAGAATTTCAACGGCATCCACATTTATTCCGCGTGATAATATTAGATCTAGAGTATGATTACGACGATGAGTAGGTCCTGACACGTGTTGTCTAACTCCAATTGAATTTACAATGTCTTTAAATGCCAATCCCAATGCATCTTTTTCATTATCGATGTGTATATTAAAATCACCAACAATTAGTACTTTATCTGCAGTCAATATTAATTCTGATAGAAAGTCCGCAAATTCTTTGATAAAGTCTGTATGGTGCCCTGGTGGCCTGTATACAGTAGCCAGCACAAATCTCAAACGTGATTTATCGTTTACACTATATATTTTTACATTAAGCACCAATGCTTCAAAAGAATTATATTTAAAACTTGATTTCTTAGTGGTTTTGAAACTATTACTATAGATTACAGCAACACCACCCCCTTTGCGTTTCAGACGAGGCTCATGTTTATAACAGTAATCTTGCGGGGTTGATTCATTTAAAGTAATGTAATCGTTTGGTTTTAGCCAGGTTTCTGTCAAACACAGCACATCTAGGTTATTATCTGAAATCATATCATTAACAATGAGTGCTTTTGAAGTAAGCGATCGAATATTCAGCAACCCAAGCTTTAGCATTTGCTCATCTGTATTATAGCTGTTTTTTATTTGTTGAACATCAATTAAATTTTTAACCTTAGTTGGGTTTAAACGTTTTTTGGATTTCCAAATTCGGGGAACAGACACAGTCTCTATATGATGATATCTAGGTGAAAGAGGCTCTATGTGATGGGATTTATCTGACCTTGGTGACGCGAGGCCGCTAGCAGACAGTCGGTTTAGCCAGTCTGTCTGCTTCCTGACCTGAGCCCCAGATTGTCATGTTTGAGCTCTAAGACTATGAGCCATATTACTAGAGAGAAGAGCAGCACCATCCCAGGAGGGATGAATACCATCTCTTTTCAACAGGTCAGGTTTGCCCCAAAAACTTTTCCAATTGTCTATGAATTCTATATTATTACACACACACACACACACACACACACACACACACACACACACACACACACACACACACACACACACACACACACACACACACACACACACTTACTCACTCACTCACTCACTCACTCACTCACTCACTCACTCACACACACACACACACACACACACACACACACACAAAAGCAAAACACTCGATTGATGGAGTCAAACACATGAACGGCCTAAAATCCACAGCTCAGGGTCAGAGGTCAAACGACCACGCCCACATCACCTTCAGCCAATCAGAGGTCACTCAGTGAACTCTCCTATTAATCCCACAGGAGCGAAATCTTTCCAAAGTCAAACCAGACAGTCACAACATTACACAACCCATCAGTCACAGGCAATAAGGAAGTATGTGTGTAATGTGTCAGAAGCGCCCAGAGCGAGTTACTGGCTTTACATTAACCTCATTAACACACACACACACACACACACACACACACTTCACATGACCAGCCATCACACCTCCACACACACACATCGACATCATAAACATTAAAACACTCATAAATCATAAAGCCGTCTCTAATAATATCCATGTTAATTTTTAATTTTTGATGGAGCGAGAACACTTTCCCAACCAATCAGGATCCACCTGTGAACTATATAACGAGTTGCACACACACACACACACACACACACACACACACACATAAACGCAGCGTTCTGTGTGGCTTGATGGAGAATCCCGGGTTTGCGAGGTCTAAAGATGATCCTCCTCAATACGAGGAGACGTCGTTCTGCAGCAACGGCTTCCGGAACGGCGAGAAGCGAGCGGTTCGAGCGTCAGTCGCCAGCGCGTTTGGACACGACACTCTGGACCGGGTCCCGAACGCCGACTTCTACCGGAACGCCGCGAGCATCAGCGGGACCCGAGTGTCCCGGCCGTCCCTCAAGGAGCTGCACCAGGTCTTCCAGAAGGTGAACGCAACACACACTCCACACACACTCCACAGGTCCACCAGAAGGTGAACGCAACACACACACTCCAGAACATAACCTTTAACGTTTATCTTCAAACTAAGAAAAAATGCTGCTTCTATGACGAAACCCCTTTTCGAAACCGTTATTTTCACACATTATCTGCAAAAAAATGCTTTTCTTACTTAGTATTTTTGTCTTGTTTCCAGTCCAAATATCTAAAACATTCTTATATCAAGAAACATTTACTAGAGAAATGATGACATAAGAAATTATTACTTGTTTTCTGGGGAGAAAAAAACAAGCAAAATGTTCTGCCAATGGAGTAAGAAAATAATCTTAATTCAAAAGGAAAAAATTCTTAATTCAAATGGAAAACAAGATTATTTTTCTATATTTTCTATTTAATCTGGTTTTCCATTTGAATTAAGATTATTTTTCTTACTCCATTGGCAGATCATTTTGCTTGTTTTTTTCTCCCCAGAAAACAAGTAATAATTTCTTATGTCATAATTTCTCTAGTAAATGCTTCTTGATTTAAGAATTTTTTGATATTTGGACTGAAATCAAGACAAAAATACTAAATAAGAAAAGCATTTTTTGCAGTGTTTAAGAACATTTTACTAATGTTCCCATTAAGTTTTTTTTAGAAAATTAAAAAAAATGTATTTCTAGGTTATGCAAACGTTAAGGGAACATTCCATTTTATCATTTTGCAAACATTATGGGAAACTTTACTTTTAAAACGTAAAAAAATGTTAGAGGAACATCCAACTAAACCGTTTCAGAAAAAGACATTGCATAAATAATGTTTTGTGCTAACATTTTGAAAACATTATTAAAGACCAAATAACTCTGAACGAACGTTATACTAACGTTACTGGAAGAAAGTTTGTTCATAACTTTGAGAGAACCTTTACAAAACATGTGAACATGGGTTGTATTAACAATATAAATCAATTGCAATACGAAGCAAGAAATGCTCACGGATGATATTTTAATAACATGATTCATGACTCAGGGTTTGGACCCCAGCGGTGTGATGAGTGTGTGTCGCAGACGAGGATCAATAACCCCCCTAATGAGAAAGCCTGAGAGAAAAGCACTTGGTTTATGAGTAACGATCTGATGCATTGATCCGCTGGCCATAAACGGCTAATTAATGCAAACAAGGGCTAAAAAGTTTACGCTGATCCAGAAAGCTCGCAGTCCAGACGCCAGAGAAACTTATCTGCAGAATACTTCCAATTCACTTGCTCAAACTTTCTAATGCAAGAGGCAAACGAGGAAAACGAACACAGCAAAGTCACTCTGCGATTGAGTTTCTATGAGCATCTAAAGCGTTTCTCTTCTGAGTCACAGACGCTGTAAATCACTCCCTCAAGACACAGAACCTCCAAATTATGCAAATATAGGAACATTCTTCAATCAAGATGCATTTACTGGAGAAGCGAAATGACTGAAGATATTAAGTCTTGTTTTATGATCAAAATGAAGTGAGTTTGTGCTTAAAACAAGAACTAATATCTGCCAATGGAGTCAGAAAAATACTGAAGTATTTTGCAGTATTAAAGTACAAATATTACAAGTACTAACAATATAATTTCTGATATTTTTTCACTAGTGTGATCAGGACACTATAGTTCATTAGTGTGAGTGAGGAGAGCAGAATAAAGTAAACTGTGACATATTATACCCAGAAACTCTTCATACAGAGACTACCAGTGACATTTATACACATTATTCAGACACTTTGAGCTGATCATGTTTTGCTGAAGTGTGTTTTCTTTAATTGCTAATGCTCTTTTTACACACAGACTGAACACAATGAAGCATTGCTTGGTGATTGGTTGAGCTAAACTGGTATTATCTAATTGTGTAGTTAAATTTAACAGCTGACAGATATTCAACATAATTCATGTGTGAGACAGTCTAACAGAAGGACGGACAAAACCAGTCAAACATCAACTCTGAGTTATTGTCATATTTTATCACCATTCTCTAAACTATAGCGAATAAACTGATAATGTGAGAAATATTAAAGGTGTCTGAATACATTTTGGTTTGACTATAAAACAGTGTGTTCAGGTTAGCGTGTCAACTACCCAAAAGTGTGTGATTTTAACTCCCTGCTCATCGTATTATTGTCAGAATGGAGGCCTTAATCTTCCCAGTCCGGTCGAGGACGGAGAAGAAGCGGACGGTTCGACGCTGGGAGACGTGGAGTCCGTCGTCCCGCTCGAGGAGAAAGACAGCGGAGGAGTGGTGAAGTTCGGCTGGATCAAAGGAGTTCTGGTGAGTCGAGGAGCGGCCAGCGCTGCACGATACTGCGATTCATTACATATAATTAAATACTGCGATATTCGATACGATAATGCTTAAAGCGTGTAAAATAAACTTCAATTATCTTTTATTCTATAACCTACATGCGTGTTTCACATTCTTTTTGTGACTTCTGAAAGTGAACATCAGTGTTTTACTGTATATAAGAAGTGTTATTTTAACATCAGTGGGGTTCAGGTTATCCTACATTAGGGTTATTAAACAACACAAACTGAATAATCAAATGTAAAAATAAACACTGTAGTTTTCACTGTATGAGTTAAATATATCCTGATTCTTATTAAAGCTACTAAAGTTATTCAGCCGAGAGTGAGTGATTTTCTTTGTCTTTAGTTCATGACTCCAGTTATTGCAAGCCGCTGCGATATGCATATCACGATATATACATTTGCGATATTTCAATAATTTCGATATATTGTGCAGCCCTAGAAACGATATCTGATGAGAATGAGTTTGATCATGTGTTTGATGGTACGGTTGTGTCGGCAGGTGAGATGCATGCTGAATATCTGGGGTGTGATGCTGTTCATCCGGCTGTCCTGGGTGTTTGGACAAGCAGGAATAGGTGAGATGTGTTTAGAAACCTTCCCTGAACACACTTACATTCCTCACAGAAAACACACTCAACAAGTCATCAAGTTCTCCTCAGTGTGAAGAACATCCCGGATATTCTCAGAGCGCTCCTCCAGTAACGCTAACAGAACGTTAGTTAAAGTTATTTGGTCTTCACTGCAAAAAAAGCTTTTCTTACTTAGTATTTCTGAAGGTCACCGCTGGAGTTTAATGGTGCGTGACTAACAGCGCAGAAGAGGTTTGAGTTTCTGTGAAAGTTCTGCCGGTTCTGAGAAGTTCAGTTCCAGTCGGACACCTCCAGCTTCAGGCCAAACACATTACAGGCCATCAGAAACTCACCGCCGTTACGTGTTTTATGAGGTGTGAGAGACTGCGGGCCATGAGCGCTTTTAGTCCTCAATGATCCCATTATAGCGCTGAACAAACACACACACTCACACACACACACACTGATAACACACGTCGGGTTAGGAGATTGAAAATCTTAGGAACCGGATGGAAATACAATCTAAGTTTATGAGATGAGCTCACTGATATAGTCAAACAAACGTATGTGTGTTTGTGAAAATGTGAGTAATAATTCAGTCATTTACTCACCATCACGTCTTTCCAAACCCATATGGCTTTCTTATTACTGTGGAACACAAAAGAAACAGATTTAAGATTAATTTAAGTCGTTATCCACTGAAATGTGTCATCTGATCTATTCATGATGTTCTTCCTCAGTGTTTCGGTCTTGTTTTCCAGCACAAATGTCTAAACATTCTTAAATCAGCGAAATTAAGTCTTGTTTTCTGGAAAAATGCATTGAAATGAAGTGAATTAAGTTTGTGCTTAAAACAAGAACAAATATCTGTTCATTTAAGTCGTTATCCACTGAAATATCTCATCTGATCTATTCAGGATGTGAAAAATGATGGTTTTTCTCATTATTTTTGTCTTGTTTTCCAGAACAAATATCGAAACATTCTTAAATCAGCAAAATCCATAAAAATTTAGTGAGTTTGAGCTTAAAACAAGAAGAAATATCTGCCAACGGAGTCCCCTTTAATTAAGTTTATTTTTCTGACCCCATTGTTGGATATTTGGTCATGTTTTGAGCTTAAACTCTCTTAATTATGATGCATTTTTGATTCTCCAGTACATGTATTTTGATTTAGGAATGTTTCGATATTTATACTGGAAAACAGGAAAGTCCTATTAAATGATCACATATCAGGAATAAAAAGTTATTATTTCAAGTTACCTGACAAAATGTGTGTGTGTTCCAGGTCTGGGAATAGTGGTTGTGTTGCTGAGCATAGTGGTGACCAGCGTGACGTGTCTGTCCATGTCAGCGATCTGTACCAACGGTGTGGTGCGAGGAGGTAAAGCCTCAACACTTTAACTGAGAAACAGCAGAGTCCAGTCTTGAGCTGACGAGTGTGTGTGTGTGTGTGTGTGTGCTTTAGGCGGAGCGTATTACCTGATTTCCCGCAGTTTGGGCCCTGAGTTCGGAGGATCCATCGGCCTGATCTTTGCGTTCGCCAACGCTGTGGCCGTGGCCATGTATGTCGTTGGGTTTGCTGAAACTGTGGTGGAGATACTCAAGGTACAAACAGTGTTTCATGTCACATGGTCACCAGCTGGTTGTGTTTGGATGCAGGATAAACCACCAATCCATATGGATGTTTATGGACACGAATATCTGCTCTTTACAGGAAAATGACGCCCTTATAGTGGATCCGATGAATGACATCAGGATCATCGGCTGCATAACGGTGGTTCTGCTGATGGGCATCACTGTGGCCGGGATGGAGTGGGAGGCAAAGGTACGCCAGATGCATGCTGGGATTGAGTTTTTGGCTGGCCTGATGGGAGTTAAAGAACCTTCTCTCTCTCTATAGGCTCAGGTCGCTCTGTTGGTGATCCTGCTGTTGGCCATTGGCAACGTATTTGTGGGAACAGTGATTCCCTCCACACTCGACAAGCGTTCCAAAGGCTTCTTCAACTATAAAGGTGAGACAGAGGAGCGTCATGCAGGAAACGATGTCATTAGTGCATGAGATGTTAGGAATAAACAGTCCCATCTGAGGCCTAAAGTATCAGTCTAACTCTTTCTGAAACAGAGTCCATCGCAAAGGAAAACTTTCTACCGGAATTCCGGGATGGAGAAACGTTCTTCTCTGTTTTTGCCATCTTTTTCCCAGCAGCCACTGGGATCCTGGCTGGAGCCAACATCTCCGGAGATCTGAAAGTAAGAGCGAGTGTCTGGTACATTTATAATATGAAATCAGGGATGCACCGATATGAAAATGATTTGGACAATACCGATAACTGTTTATACTTAAGAGCTGATAACTGATATATTGGCCAATAAATCTAAATTTCTTATTTTTAGATATTTTTTGATTGCAAAAGCAAAAGTCTCACCATTAAGGCGAGACACGGCAGGCAAAAACATTGATTTTTCATGCAGTGATCAGTTTTGAGATTTTGGGCTAGTTTACTCCTTCAATATGTGTTCTTTCAAGCTGCTATAAAGAAAACGTTGAAAATATACATTTAGATGTTTATTTTATTACATTTTGTTTACTTGCGGCAGTGAGTTTCTCCCGAATTTACCAGGAAGTTAGCATTCCAACGCGACACACCGAGATCCGTCTGTTTACTGAAGTCTGTCATGACCGGTGTCGCTGTAAAGTCAAGTCAAGTCAAGTCAACTTTATTTATATAGCGCTTTTCACAAAACAGATTGTATCAAAGCAGCTTCACAGTATTAAATAAAATAGTACATCAGTGTTTGTTTCTGGTGTAAAACATCCACGTTTGGTAATGCAGATCAATAGCACTGGTAACTGGTGACCTAATGGAGAAAAAAAAACCTTGGGAGAACCCAGGCTCAGTCGGGGGCCAGTTCTCCTCTGGCGTTTATGAAGTAGAGACCGGATTTAACTGTAAGATTAAAATATTATATGAATGCCTGGCTGAAGAGATGCGTCTTTAATCTAGTTTTAAACTGGGAGAGCGAATCTGAGCAACGAACAGTATCAGGAAGGCTATTCCAGAGTTTTGGTGCTAAATGTGAAAATGCTCTCCCTCCTTTGGTGGATCTGGATATCCTAGGTATGACCAGAAGCCTCGAATTTAGTGATCTTAAAGAGCGCGATGGATTATAGGGCGATAGAAGATCCGTTAAATAAACTGGAGCTAAGCCGTTTAGGGCTTTATAAGTCAGTAGCAATACCTTGTAATTAATACGGAACTTTATAGGTAACCAATGTAGTGATGATAAAATTGGTGTTATATGGTCAAACTTTCTTGATCTAGTAAGAACTCTAGCGGCGGCATTTTGGACTAACTGTAGCTTGTTTATTGAGGATGCAGGACAACCAGCTAATAAAGCATTACAGTAATCTAGTCTCGAGGTCATGAATGCATGAACTAGCTTTTCTGCATCAGAAACAGATAGCATGTTACGTAACTTAGCAATGTTTCTAAGGTGGAAAAAGGCTGTTTTTGTAACATATGAAATATGATTTTCAAAAGACAAGTTACAATCTAATATAACACCCAGGTCTTTTACTGTAGAGGATAAAGTAACAGGACATCCTACTATGTTAAAGTTGTATTGAAGGAGGTTTTGTGGGCGGTTTTTTGAACCGATAAGTAGTACCTCTGTCTTGTCTGGATTTAATAAAAGAAAATTGTGCGTCATCCAATCTTTTATATCTTTAACACACTCTGTCAATTTGGATAATTTAGCGTTTTCATCCGGCCGTGATGAAATATATAGTTGAGTGTCATCAGCATAACAATGGAAACTAATTCCATGTTTCCTTATAATATTTCCAAGTGGCAGCATATATATTGAGAATAATAGAGGGCCTAACACAGATCCTTGCGGCACTCCATAGTTTACTGGAGTTATGATCGATTTTTCTCCGTTTAAATAGACAAAATGGTAGCGGTCAGATAGGTATGATCTGAACCAGCTTAATGCTTGTCCTTGAACACCGGTATAGTTTTGTAGCCGATCTAAGAGTATTGTGTGATCTATAGTATCGAACGCAGCACTAAGATCAAGTAAAACTAGTATTGAGATACAGCCTTGGTCAGAAGCTAAAAGTAAATCATTTGTGATTTTAACGAGTGCAGTTTCAGTGCTATGATGCGGCCTGAACCCAGACTGAAACTTTTCATAGGTGTCATTTTCTTGCAAGAAAGAGCCCAGTTGGGCAGACACAACTTTTTCTAATATTTTGGACATAAAAGGAAGATTTGAAATGGGTCTATAATTTGCTAGGTTATTTGGGTCTAATTGTGGTTTCTTAATGAGAGGTTTTATAACTGCCAATTTAAATGTTCTTGGAACATAACCTAAAGATAAAGAAGAGTTAATAATATTGAGGAGAGGCTCTTCCACTATAGGTAACACTTCTTTCAATAGTTTAGTTGGTATGGGATCTAATAAACATGTTGTTGTTTTAGAGGAAATGATAAATTTATTTAACTCTTTTTGTTCTATAGTTGTAAAGCACTGTAATTGTTCTTGCGGGGTGATAATCGAGGCTGAATTATAAGGCGCGATTGAAGATTGAACGTTTACAATTGTGGATCTGATGTTTTCTATTTTCTCAGTGAAAAAATTCATGAAATCATTACTACTAAACTGTAACGGAATATTTTGTTCAGGTGACGCTTGTTTATTTGTTAGTCTAGCCACAGTGTTAAATAAGAACCTAGGATTGTTTTGGTTATTTTCTATTAGTTTGCGGAGATGCTCAGCCCTGGCCGCTTTTAGGGCCTTTTTATAGCGTGACGTACTGTCTTTCCAAGCGATTCTAAAAACCTCTAAATTAGTTTGTTTCCATTTACGCTCTAAATTACGGGTTTCTCTCTTTAGAACACGAGTAGTATTGTTGTACCATGGTGCTTTAATTTTCTCTCTGACGTAAAGCTCCGAGTCTCCTGCACAACGCTATCCCAAATATGGGCATTTCCTTTCTATCAGTAACCAATCAGATGTCCACAGGGGGATTTAAAGCTAACGACGAAATCTCATTTATTTTGCACCTGGCTTTATCATATGTTCAGATCTATCTACCGAAAATATATGCAAAATCTGGCATATTTAATGAGATAATGCCTAATTTGCATAATTAAACATACAAATTTCTAAAACTTGTAATACATTTTTTTTATATACTTGTGTAAGTAATCAACTGAAGAAGTTTCATATGGAAGCTTGTTTCCGCCACAAAATAAAAAAAAATAAAAGATAATTGCGACTTTTTATCTCACAATTGCGAGTTTACATCTCGCAATTCTGACTTTATTTCTCAGAATTGCGAGATATAAAGTCAGAATTGCGTGAAATAAAGTCAGAATTCTGAGATATAAAGTCAGAATTGCGTGATATAAAGTCAGAATTCTGAGATATAAAGTCAGAATTCTGAGATATAAAGTCAGAATTGCGTGATATAAAGTCGCAATTGCGAGAAAAAAAGTCAGAATTCTGACTTTATAACACGCAATTGCGACTTAAAAACACGCAATTCTGACTTTATATCTCAGAATTCTGACTTTATAACACGCAATTGCGACTTAAAAACACGCAATTCTGACTTTATATCTCGCAATTCTGAGAAATAAAGTCAGAATTGCGAGATGTAAACTCGCAATTGTGAGATAAAAAGTCGCAATTATCTTTTATTTTTTTTTATTTTGTGGCGGAATCAAGCTTCCATAGTTTCATGGTGATATCTATTATTTTAAATTTTACCCTGTTCACCTGTAGTGTCTAGCCTTAAAAGCCATGTCCCAAACACACAATTATAATGTTTATGTTTTCATTATATTTTATGTAGCCGATATGACAGACTTGCGCTGCACATGTTGCACTTTAATGTACTTTCTTATTTTTGAAGTGATTTCAATCATATTTCAAGCACTTCAAAATCATCATGTTGAACAGTGTATTGTATTGTATTGTAGTTTGTATGTCTTATTGGGACCCCCCATCTCAAAGGGTTGTCCTTTTAATAAATTCAAATTTTCACACATGGTTGCCTCTGATTTTCCAGGATCCTCAGGCTGCCCTTCCCAAAGGAACGCTGCTGGCCATCTTCATCACAGGAGTAACCTACCTGGGCGTCGCACTGGTTGTTTGTGAGTCCTGAACGCACATTTGAAATTGCTCTCTCCAGTCTCAGTCTGGACGTCTAACCCAGCGATTGCACTGATTCCCGACAGCCGTCACGGTCGTTCGAGACGCGACGGGGAACCGCAACGACACTCTTCCAGTGGGTTCGAGTTGCAACTTCTCTTCGGCTTGTAATATGGGCTACGACTTCTCAATCTGCCAGACCAGCAAATGCAACTACGGCCTCATGAACAACTTCCAGGTGAGAGTCATAAACATCTGAGGGAATAAATCAGAAATACAGTTAAAGAGTGTGTTGATAGTTCACCCAAAAATGAAAATTAGCCCATGATTTACTCGCCCTCAAGCCATCCTAGTGTATATGACATTCTTCTTTCAGACGAACACAATCTGAGTTATATTAAAAAACATTTATAATGGCAGTGAATGGGAAAGCGCATCCATCCATGATAAAAGTGCATCCGTAACTCTGATTGTATTCGACTGAAAGAAGAATGTCATATACACCTAGGATGGCTTAAGTAAATCATGGGCTAATTCTCATTTTTGGGTGAACTATCCCTTTAAGAGTGAGACTCACCGGTGTGTGTTTGTGTAGGTAATGACTCTAGTGTCTGGGTTTGGACCGCTCATCACGGCAGGAACGTTTTCGGCCACGCTCTCCTCAGCTCTTGCGTCTCTAGTGAGCGCGCCCAAAGTCTTCCAGGTCAGAGAGATCACACACACACACTATTTAAAGTGCCTTTTTGGGATATTGCCTTTCATGTATTGTGTATTAAAGCTGTTTATGAATGTAAAAGGTCTGCAAAGTTTCAAAGTGATTCTGTGATAGTGATTCTGAACTGAAATGAGTTGTCAGTAATTCAGTCTCACTTTCTGCTGAAACTATGCAGATTTGTGACTAATTTGCATAATGCCCACCTGTGGTCTTGATTGGCTGAACAGCGTCTCTTAGCCCCGCCCTCAAACACTGTAGTTAATCTGGGACTGGAAGAGTTTGGTTCGTGTTGTTCATGTCGATGCACTTCCAAAGGATGAGGAATCTTGAATCAGAATAACATCAGCGTCTCTTCTCTTCTCTGATGACGAGGGCGGGGCAACCTGTCACTCACACAAGATCCACCAATAGCAAACCACAACCATCCAATCAATTCCCCACGGACACAATCAAGCCCCGCCTACATTTGTTCTTGCTCCAGAAGTGTTCACTCGGATATACGATAAAATAGAGGAGAAAAGAACAGCACAACTTTCAGTTCATGCAAACTTTAAACCCAATATATGCCTGATCAGTTATAGACATTTATAGGATGATCTTACAATACTGTATAAAACACAGTAAACAGTAAAAGACTGGATGATGTCGTAAAGAAGCTACATGATCTACATTAATCAACATGTTTTGACGCTGCAATTACAAGTACCGGTACATTTCTGTCATCTTTGCAGGAATGTAATATGAAAGTTGTACCAAGTGACTTATTTATGAAAGTAAATTGCACATGCCAGTATAAAACAGACAAGCATAGGTAAATATGCGTCATATGACTAAACGTGTGTCATTGATTTCAAATACTTCAGTTTTTACATTCCAAACTACAATGGCAAAATTTTTAAATGTGTCCACTTTGGAGAGACGTAAAAGCCATCTTAGTGTGGACAAAAGGCCAGAATGTAGAGAAAAAGATGCATTTTCAAATGCCATCCAGATTAAAGTAGATGTAGCCGTAAAGTCCCCCTGTAGTCAATCATTTTATCTCTTTTTTTACATGTTTTCCTTGAAAAAAAATGTCTTCATGCCTTAAAATATCTTAAATGTAACTCGACACCCTCGCCTCATTTAGTATGCGCGGTTCTATGAATATGCAAATGAGCCCCGCCTCCACTCACTCACTCAGCTCAGAGATCCACTGGTTGACGATCACACGTTGATCTGATTGGTTACAAGGTAGTTTGTGACGTCAGAAACACCAGCGATTTCAAAGCGTGTGTTTGAGACTGTCTTTGGTTCACTGCAGTTTTAAGGAGGAAATACTCAGCAATGCTGTCGACTTATGAACTTACACACGGTTTGTCTTAAAGCAGATTAAACACACCACATAGACACATAAACTACACACTTAATTTTCACACCAAGAATGATAACTACATTAGCGTCCACACCAGCGGATGATATATCATTCTGTTTATTATTCGCACGCTATAGTTTTGTCGTCTGCTGCTTTAAATGCTCAAGTTTTCTAAAGAAAGATGGATTCTGATTGGCTATCAACGTTTTATCGTTCATCTGCTGGAAAAAATCATTTTGAGAGTGATTCTAACTATCTTAGTTTTAATTGCAGTGTGGACTCTGCTATTCTTTTACATTTAGAACGATATCTTTATCATAAGGCATTCCATTACAGATTTGCGCCAAACTTTTGCGATTTTTTTCTAAATGTCGACAAAAATCTATTGCAAAATGACGGCATTTCCATTAACTGATGTTATGCGACTAAAACTTAATTTTTTCCTCTCGCGATAAGTAAAATCATTCCAAAAACCATGGCAACAGACGTTGGTGGGTTTCTGTACTATATCCCAGCCACTGCACTGGCCATTATTATTAATGGAAGGAGATATATGTGTGTTATCCCATCATTAATGGTGAGGAACGACCCTTATTATACTGTGAGCGGCTCATATGAGGAGTTTCTGGGTGTTTCTCCCTCATATCTGCTTCCAGGTCTTGATTGTGGTATTTATTTGAGGTTTAGAATCCATTATTCCTGTAATTATTTTGTCTTTTATGAATTTAATAAAGAACTCTGTCTCGTATTCTGTCCAAACACACCGCGTCATCTGCGTCAGGTGACTGTAAATCTGCAGAAACTGTTTCCATTGCAGTTTTGCGAAATATTTCTTTTTCGAACTGCCTGAAAAAACCTCCTCATGCGAGCGGAAAAACTTTTTTGCGATAAATGGGAGGTTTTGCGAAAATTACGTTTATATTCAATTCGCAATTTCAATTTGCGCAATTTGAAGGGTAATGGAAACGCGGCTATAGTTATCGTCCTTGGCGTGAACGGGCCTTTATTCTACTTTTTTCTTGCCTAATCTGGATTTTAATAGTGAATCTGTCTCGACTCAGGCTCTGTGCAAAGACAACATCTACACGGCCCTCAAGTTCTTCGCCAAAGGTCACGGGAAAAACAACGAGCCAATCAGAGGATACCTCCTGACCTTCGTCATCGCTGTCGCGTTCATCCTCATCGGTGAGTATATACCGGTGATTAAAGGGCTTCATGTGACAGAAGTGATGATGTAACGGTGGATGTTTGTTTCTCAGCTGAGCTCAACACCATCGCTCCCGTCATCTCCAACTTCTTCCTGGCTTCATACGCCCTCATCAACTATTCCTGCTTCCACGCCTCGTACGCCAAATCCCCAGGTCCTGTCCAGTCTTCTACACACACACACACACTTTCTTGAACATCTATCTTTATGAGGACATTCATTGACTCAATGCAGTCTCTAGCCGCTTACCCTAACCTTACCCATCACAACTAAGTGCCTAACCCGACCCCTGACCCTAAACCGACCCTTGACCTCATTATAACCTTATCCCTAAAACCAAGTCTTGACCCTCAAACAGGCCTTTAAAGGCTCTCAGAGACTGAGAAAATGTCCTCACTTTACTCTCTTTGTCCTCACTCCAATGATCTAAAACTCACAAAGATAGTTGTACAAGTACACACACACACACACACACACACACACACTCACGCTTCCACAACCCAGTGAGCCCTGCAAAAAATATTTAGTTATTTTGAAAATAATAATTTTGTCTTGTTTTCCAGTAAATATCTAGAGATGCATTGATATAAACATTTTGGCCGATACTGATAATCCGTTATATTTGAAAGCCGATAACCGATAAATATGCTGTTAAATCTAAATCCAAATTTTTATCAAGTCTCAGAATTAAAATCCACGTCCCAAACACACAATAACAAAGTTCTCATTATGATTTTATGTAGCCGATATGACAGACTTGTGTCGCACTGAACCGTATTTTCCTTTTTTGAAGTGATTCTAATCATATTTCAAGCACTTCAAATCCATCATGTTGAACAGTGCGCATCTGAAGACAATAATCCGTCATTTATCGGCTTTAATACATCGGCCGAATGTTCTTATCAGGCCGATAACGCTAACATTAAAGTTAACATACATCGGCCGATACCGATTTGGTGGCCGATCTATCCTGCATCCCATCAATATATAAACATTCATAAATCAACATTCACTCAACAAACGAAGAGTCGAGCCTCAGTGAACTGTGTAAACCCCTGTGGTGTGTGTGTGCAGGCTGGAGGCCGGCGTATAAGTACTACAACATGTGGCTGTCTCTGTTCGGAGCCGTGCTTTGCTGTGCCGTGATGTTCGTGATTAACTGGTGGGCGGCGCTGGTCACATACGGCATCGAGTTCTTCCTCTACATTTACGTCACCGTGAAGAAGCCAGGTGAGAACGCACATATCCCTGAACACACACTGCCCTTCAACAGGTCTGGATCGGTGAGATGTTTAATGTTTTTAAAAGAGTCTCTTCTGCTCACCAAGGCTGCGTTTATTTGATTAAAAATACTGTAATATTGTGAAATATTATTCTAATGTAAATCATCTGTTCTCTATGTGAATATACAGTAAAGTGTAATGTATTCCTGTGATCAAAGCTGAATGTTCAGCATCATTACTCCAGTCTTCAGTGTCACATGACCCTTCAGAAATCACTCTAATATGATGATTTGATGATCAAGAAACATTTATGATTATTATCAGTGTTGAAAACAATTGTATATTTTTTTTTCAGGATTCTTTGATCAATAGAAAGTTCTAAAGAACAGCATTTATCTGAAATATATACTTGTGTAACATTATAAATGTCTTTACTGTCACTTTTGATCAATTTAATTCATCCTTGATGAATAAGTGTTGATTTATTTTATTTCTTTCCCCCAAAAAATAAAATAAAAATTCTTACTGACCCCAAAATGTTGAACGGAAGCATTTAATGTTACAAAAGCTTCTATTTCAGATAAATGCTGTTTTAATGAACTTTTCTATTCATCAAAGAATCCTGAAATAAAAATGTAAATTTTAACACTGATAATAATCATAAATGTTTATGATCATCAAATCCTCATATTAGAGTGATTTCTGAAGGATCATGTGACTCTGAAGACTGGAGTAATGATGCTGAACATTCAGCTTTGATCACAGGAATACATTACTCTTTACTATATATTCACATAGAGAACTGATGATTTACATTAGAATAATATTTCACAATATTACAGTTTTTTTTAATCAAATAAACGCAGCCTTGCTGAGCAGAAGAGACTCTTTTAAAAACATTAAACCGATCCAGAACTTCTGAACGGCAGTGTAAGTCCGTCCTGTGATGTAAACACATAAAGAGAGGTTATAGACGCTGGTGTCTCCTGATCTCCCAGATGTGAACTGGGGTTCGTCCACTCAAGCCGTGACGTTCATAAACGCCGTGAACAACGCTCTGACCTTATCCAGTGTGGACGACCACATCAAGAACTTCAGGTGCGCGCGGGTCCACACACACGGATGATACGTGCAGGTGATCTCAGAGTCTCACTGCTCCTGTGTGTGTGTGTGTGTGTGTGTGTCCTGCAGACCCAAGTGTCTCGTGATGACCGGATCGCCCAGAACCAGACCGGCGCTGCTCGACATGGCTCACTCACTCACTAAGAACTATGGGTTGTGTCTGACCTGTGAGGTGTTCGTGGTGAGTGGCGTTCCTGTCCAAACACACACAAATACATCTGTGTTTGTGTCACACACCCTGTCCCACACACATCAGGGTTTCCTACAGGATTCTGTTTTTAAGGCAGCGGATCATGTCTTTATGAAGCTAAACCCGTGTGTGTGTGTGTGTGTGTGTGTTTCAGGGTCCCCGTGACAAGAGTCTGCAGGACATCAGTGCCGTCTCTCAGCAGAACCAGCTGTGGCTGCACAAGCACAAGCGCAAAGCTTTCTACACACCGGTCGCCAGCGAGAACCTGCGAGACGGAGCAGCAGCACTACTGCAGGTCAGACTGACCACACACACACACACACACACACACACACACACAATCACATGTACACACATGCACACACACACACACACACACACACACACACACACACACACACACACACACACACACACAATCACACACACATACATGTACACACATGCACACACACACACACACACACACACACACACACACACACACACACACACACACACAATCACACACACATACATGTACACACATGCACACACACACACACACACACACACACACACACACACACACACACACACACACAATCACATGTACACACATGCACACACACACACACACACACACACACGCACGCACACACACACACACACACACACACACACGCACATACACAATCACACACACACACACACACACACACACACACACACACACACACGCACACACACACACACATACATGTACACACATGCACACACATGCACACACACACACACACACACACGCACGCACGCACGCACGCACGCACGCACACACACACACGCACACACATACATGTACACACATGCACACACACACACACACACACACACACACGCACGCACACACACTCGCGCAAACACTCACGCACGCACACACACACACACACACACACACACTCACGTACACATGCACGCACACACATACACACGCACGCACACACATACACTCACACATTTAAATCTAGTGTTTCTGGTTTAGGGCAGGGTTCGGTTAGGCCATAGAAAATGTCTATGCAATGTCCTTAATAATATAGTGAAACAAATGTGTGTGTACATGTGTGGATGTATGGGTGTGTTGTGTGCGTGCATGTGTGTGTGCATGTGTGGATGTATGGGTGTGTTGTGTGCGTGCATGTGTGTGTGCATGTGTGGATGTATGGGTGTGTTGTGTGCGTGCATGTGTGTACATGTATGTGTGTGTGCATGTGTGTACATGTATGTGTGGGTACGTGTGTGCGTGTACATGTGTGTGTGTGTGTGCGTGTACATGTATGTGTGGGTACGTGTGTGCATGTGTGTGTGCGTGTACATGTGTGTGTGTGTGTGTGTGTGCGCGTGTACATGTATGTATGTGTGTGTGTGTGTGTGCATGTGTGTGTGTGTGTGCGTGTACATGTGTGTGTGTGTGTGTGTAGGCGTCAGGACTCGGCAGAATGAAGCCGAATACAGTGATGATGGGATTCAAGCGTGATTGGAGAACCACTAAACCACAGGAAGTCCAAAGCTACACCGGGATTCTACAGTGAGTGTCTCAAACTGTTTGTCTGTCTGTGTGTGTGTGTGTGTGTGTGTGTGTCGCTCTCACACGAGGGTCTCTTCTCCTGCAGTGATGCCTTTGATTTCGAGCACGGGACGGTGATACTGAGGATCAATCAGGGCATGGACATCTCTCACATCCTCAAAGCAGAAGGTACAGCTAACTCAGAATCAGCAGACGTCAACACTCAGCAGTGTGTGTGTGATCATGTGACAGATCCAGACGTCAACACTCAACAGTGTGTGTGTGATCATGTGACAGATGTGTTTTATAAATGAAAGATTACAGGTTGCATCAAACTGGCAAATCCATCCAAAGTTGCGAATTTAACACACAACTGGAGTATTATCACATAAAACACTTGTGAATAAAGCAGCGTTTCCCTCCCATGCGTTCAAGAGAACATAATCATCACTTCCTGGTGTAAAATATCAGTAATAAAGTGTAAGTTGCTGTAATGTGTGTGTTCTCCCTCCATCATAAACGAGTGTGTCTCGAGCGTCAGACGAAACACAGTAAGCGCTGTCGTGTTCTCTGGCGTTGGGATGCTGGTGTTCGGGAACACACTCGTGTGTGTGAGACGCCTCTGGAGGGAGTTACACCAGATCGTTCTGATCACACACTTCGACTCCGGCGTTTCAGAAACACCAAACCAACAGTAGAGACGCTGCGACGCCATTGGTCCGCTGTTTACTCCAGTTATCCAATCACAGCCGACGCTGAGCCAAAGTCACATGACTTTGAGAGATTCTTAGTTTATGCTCATGTCTTCTTATCGGATAAAAAAATGACCCGTCTCAAGTATTTAATGCACATTTTTAGAATTTATACACATCTTGGCGTTTCCATCCAGCGTTTTTTAATGCGCTATCCCAAAATAAACAGCTAATGAAGGTTAAATGTGTTTCCGTCGTAGTTCATGCGCATCTTCAATTGAGCACATACGCTTACGGTGTGTCTGTCAAACCTTGAGGTTTCATTGCAGTAGTTTGTGCACGTGTGAACGTCATGGCAACGTACAACACAAAGTACCTCACGCGGGAAACACTTAACGTAACGCCAGAGCCCGTCTACGGAGAGCCTGCCCACTCCCTATTGTACCGAATTGTGGTTGTAGTTCCACCAGAGCTCCACTGGGGGCGATCGCCCATGAGTGCAGAATGAATGGGAGTCTATGGGGCTAGACGGCTAAATGTGTCTTTTTCACTCGATTGCCGTTGAGAAATCTCAGATTTGATTGTAGGTTTTGCAAGTTCAACATGGGTTATAGGTCGAAAGTTGAATGAACGAGTACTTGTGTCCTTTCGATTTCTTACAGGTTGAGTTGTTGTTGCCCATAACACGCTAGCATTCTGCTAATGAACGCTGATTGGTCAGTGAAGGACTGATTACGACCAGAGATACCGCTTGATGGCATCGTGGCATCTGAAGCGGGACCAGAAACAAACAAAACAAAAACTCTTCTAGCATGTGTGTTTGCATGTGTCAGCTGTGTTGTCGATGCCTCGAGAGAAAAGAAAGTGACTGAAGGATTGCCGTAAAGCAGTATCTCTGGTCGTACAATGTGTGTGACGTCATTGACATTTTAAAAGACTTTTTAAAGCAAATAAGTGACTCTAAAAAATCTAAAACCCAGCAGTGTGTAATTTCTTTGCTTCTCCTTTCGAATACATTTAAATTAATAGACAAAAAATGATATCCTGAGGAAAGTGGATTTTGAGGGGTATAGCGCCATAGACCTCCATTCATTCTGCACTCGTCCTGTGAGCGCCCTCGTGTGGAGCCAGAGTGGAACTGCAACCAGTTCAGAAGACGGAAGTTTACTGAGAGTGGAAGCTCTCCCCTTATTAGACATTCTCTAGTAACGCGTAAATGCAAGTAAATAACGTAAATCAAGCAAGCTAGTGCGCACAGGCCACGAAGTGTTGGCGAAATAACACATTAGCGGAATAATATGGAATTTTGTTCCAGAAAACTTCTTGCAATAAATAAATTCCAGCACTTTCAAGGATCTGTATATGTGTGTGTTTATTTTCAAGAACTTTCCAGGGCCTTGAATTTAATTTTTCAGATTCACAAAATTTCAAGGACCCGTGGGAACCCTGTGTTAATGTGATATCATAAATACAGGTGAATGGAAAGATGAGAATGTGATGTTGTTTCATGTACTTGTCAGAGGAGATGGAGCGTCTGGTCATGGAGCAGCAGGCGCTGGAGATGGAGGAGAACGACTTCCAGCCGCCACAAGGGTTCTTCAACAGAACCAAGAAAACCTCCACGACGGAGCTGACCCGCAGCGGTACCACACTCCTCTCTCTCACTGCAAACACACGCTTTTCTGACTCAGTATTGTTGTCTTGTTTCCAGTCCAAATATCTAAAAGTTCTTAAATCAAGAAGCATTTACTAGATGATTAAAATTACATTATTATGTCGTTTTCCTGTTGTCCAGTTGATGTTTAAAAAAAGCAAAATTATCTGCCAATGAGGTAAAAAAAAAACTTCATTCAAACAGAAACAAGATTATTTTTCTGACCCAATTGCAGATAATTTTGCTTGTTTTAAGCAAAAACTCACTTAATTTTGATTAATTTACCCAGAAAACTAGACTTAAAATCTTATGTAATTTTACTCCTTGATTTAAGAAATGTTTGATATTTGGACTGGAAACTAGACAACAATCTAAATGTTGCCCATTAAATGAACACAGCGCAGGCCTGTGCTCGAGGCCTTCTGCAAGCGCATCCAGTAAACCGGATTAAACGCGCCTCGTAAAGCCGTTTGTGCTGCTGTAATCTAGCAGTCTGGTCTCTGTCCTGAACTCTCACACGTACGGGAATGTTTTTAATAGGACGGAGCGTCTTAATGAGCTCAAACGCTGCAGACTCAGGTCTTTCTGCATTTAACATTATCTTTATCTTCACTGCCTCTTCCGAAACAGATTCAATTGTCCTGTCACAAGACATTTGGCAGGCGCTCGTATTCCAAACGCCTCATTAAACCCTAATTTGTCTGTCTTTTGTGCTGATGTCTGAAATCACCCGCCTAATAAACCACAAACAGCGGCCGCAAACGTGTTTTAACTAGTGCTGGGCAACGATTCATCACATCCGATATAAAGGTTTGTGTTTACATAATATTTATGTGTGTGTATTGTGTGTGATTATGTTGTATATATAAATACACACACATGCATGTTTATATTTAAGAAAAATTAGTTATTATATATGCAAATATTTCTTAAATATATACATGCATATCAACAAGTGGCATTAATTTGTAAGATACACAGGACATGTTTTGAGCAAAAGTCAGGTTTCAATATTATTTAAAATGAAAATAAAAGTTTTTGGACATCTCAACACCAGTTGGTTGAAATAATTTAAAGAGCGGCTCAGAAAAGTTCATTTATTTGTAAAGAAAAAAAAAAAAGAAAAAAAAAAAGCTACTCAATTTGAATTTTATCTTTTGCAATGAAATTCTGATTTGTTATTTATAAATATTAACACCCAATATATTCTGTAACTATAACGCCACTATTGCTTTAAGCAGAATTGGAATTTGTTTCATATTTGATGAGGTTTGCATCATTGATTCTGTTATTTTCCTGTATGTTACGATGAAGCTGCACTATAGAAATAAAGCTGACTGTGTGTCTTCTCCTCCTCTTCAGTTTCTCTGGATGTTCCTCGCACATCAGATCTGGCGAAGATGAACCAGCGTCTGGTGGACGCCAGCAGTCAGTTCAAGAAGAAGCAGGGCAAAGGGACGATCGACGTGTGGTGGCTGTTTGATGACGGAGGTGAGCAGGAACCCTGGCATGCTCTTCTGTTCTGCGAGGTGTAACGTGTGACGGTGTGTGTTGTTCGTGCGCAGGTCTCACGCTGCTCCTGCCTCAAATTCTGACCACACGGAAGAAGTGGAAAGACTGCAAACTCAGAATCTTCATCGCCGGGCAGCCCGAACGCATCCAACAGGACAAAGACGAGTATGTCAGCTAGTGCTCCACCGATATATCGGACGATATTTGGCCTTTTTTAATTATCGCATCGGCTGATAAGTTCCTATGTTTGGCCAATGTGTCGACTTTTATTTTGAAAGTGTAGAGAACGCCATACATTCTTTATCTTCATTAGTTCACTGTCTGAAGTCTACATTTTTTTCTATATTTTCATTTGCAAATTAATTATTTCTCATTTAGTAAATATTAGTGGTCGACCGATATTTGCCATTTTTTAATTATCGCATCTCTGATAATTTTCTCTGTTTGGCCAATATGCCCACTTTTATTTTGAAATTGTGTGGGACTTTTATTTTGAAAGCGTTGACAACGCCATCCATTCTTTGTCTTCATTAGTTCACAGTCTGAAGTCTAAGTTTATTTTATATTTTCATTTTCAAATTAATTATTCCTAATGTAGTAAATATTAGTGGTTGACCGATATTTCGGCCTTGACCGATATTTAACATTTATATATATCGGCATTGGCCGATAAGTTTCACTGTTTGCCCAATGTGTCGTTTCTTTTTTTTTTGGTGTGAAAATTTTAGAATAAGATTACAGAATCATTAATTTGCCATCTAAAATATAAGTCTGTTTATTTCACAAAAAAAATTTAAAGTAAATTTTTTTGTTAATATAATTCCTTTTCAAATGATTTATTTCTAATTTAGTAAATATTACGTAAAATACATATAAATTTAATTTCAGCAATTATGCATGTGATTTTACTATCTTTTAAATTAGATAATCGATATCGGTCGCCCACTTGTAAATATTATGCAAAATAAATATAAATTTTATGAATAAAATGTAAAAAATAGAAACAGAAATAAAATATTAAAAATATATCTTAACCCTTAAACAGGCAAGAGTAGAAAATAATAAGCAAAAAATAATTTCATGTAATTTTTTATATCATCTGGACTTAAGTAAAACATATCCAAAAGAATTTTTGAAAATTTTTATATATTTTGGATTTTATGAGTTGTGACTCCCAGGTCACGTTGCCTGTTTAGGGTATAAAAAAAGGACCAAATCTATAACTGTAACTGCCATTGCATGTTTAAAACAATTATACCCTATACTTCTCCTGATCTAATGTTGACAAATTATATATCATTCGAAAGCTTACGAACTCAAGATTCAGCCTGTGAAAACTGTTTTGAAATCGGACCCTGCGTTACCATAAAAATGGTACTTTAACCCCTTAACTGTCACCCCCTTTTTGAGAATGGACATTAAAATGCACTATTCAGACTTAAATGGTAGTAATTCAAGAATGCTTTTGGTTATAGACTTAAGTTTGGTCTTGTTTTAAAGAAAACACTCTGCAGATTATTGCTGAAGTGAAAGCACTTAAAAAAATGAAAGTATGAAAAAGTTATGGAAGTTTAAATTTACAGTAAATCAAATATACTGTACTTAATATTCTTTTATATCAAATATCTATTTTACAAAATATGTTTTACTCTAAAATTAATATAAAATCAAAGCCATATATCTAACCATGTTTTGTTCCAAATTTGAAGTTGATATCACAAAACTTGAAGTTCCCATGAGATTCTGTTTAAGCGTAATACCAGAAATAGCCACCGGGTGACATACATTCCATTGAATTTAATTGTATGCATTCTGCTGTAACAAATTAATACATTTCTGTCCAAATATCACTTCTGTCACAAAATATCAAACCTTGAGACTCAGACCTTTCTGACAATATTTTGTCAAGATTAGAAAAGATTTTGATCATAAATTATGAAACATGATTACGCCCAAAAGGGGTGGAGCCAGAGAAAAAAATTTAGACTACCGTTTCTATGGTAACGCAATGTCCAATTTCAAAGCGGTTTTCACAGGATGAATTCTGAGTTTGTAAGCTTTCAAATGATACCTAATTTATGATAACTACTAAAATATGTGATGTAATAAAAAAGGTGATAAAAAGATAATATTATATTTTAGAGTATAATATATATATGTTATGCTTTTTAGAGGATAATATTATTTTATCATTTTTTATTGACAAATACTAGATTATATGTTTTAGTATGAACTTTTAGCATGAAAACCAAAGTTTCAATTATTAAAAGTGTGTGCGTCGACTTTTTGTGACAAACGCCAGAACTCCTGTTACGATGTAGATTTTTTGAGGTGCACTCTTGACATAAATTCATCTATTACTGTCCCTACATAATTTGTAACAAAAAACAGAGCTAGAATATCTATTTAGGAGTCTTAGACCTTTCCAACGATATATAGTTTGTCATGATTAGATTAGGATTTAATTGTAATATAGTGAATTAAAAACTCAAAATACACAGATAGTCAAAATTAGAGTTAATCCCTTTTTTATACCCTAAACAGGCAACGTGACTCAGGAGTCACATATATTTAAAAACGTGCTAAATAACAACAGGAACAACATATTAATTAATTTTCTTCTTCAGCACTTTAAGACAATGTTCACAATTAATGTTAGCAGTATTATTATTATTTTTCCAGAAGAAAAGTAAGTTTAATATATATTTACTTTCCTCAAAATCTGAATGTCCTGCACCACTGGCAGCCATGTTGGATTTAGGTCAGGCTGACTAATTTATCACAAAAAACTCGAAGCAAATCATGTGACCAGCATACTCAAGACAGACCAGGCTGTGATAAATGATAAAAGGATTTGATGAAAAAATCGTTCTTAGGCCCCAAAAAAGACAATAAAAACTATGTGACTCGTGAGTCACGTTGCCTGTTTTAGGGTTAATTTAAATAAAATATTTGTAAAAATAATTTCATTTTAACAATTGTTATGCATCCAATTTTACTGCTTTTAAATTAAATAGTGTGATATTATATATATCGGCCATCTAAGATATCGACAGGAGTCACATGACACTGAAGCGATAGAACGACAGACAGTGGATCTGCTTCTAGTACAACAACTACTGAAAGATGCTAGTAGGGCTGGGTAAAAAATATTGATTTCTCGATTTTAATTGATTCTCATTTTTACGAACCAATATCGATTCTTAAATCCCAAGAATCGATTAGTCATCCTGTTTTCAGTTGATAAATTAATGGAACATTGTAGCGCGCATCCAATAAATCACAATAATCTTTGTGCTTCGTTATTATTGATATGAAACAAAGTCTCAGATTTCAAATTACGTCCATTTTCTTACGAAATTCAACAACATAAATAGCGTTTTGTCGCTGTGGCGTGAGATCGCTCTGGCTCAGCTCAAGGGAAGCACATGATTTTCTCTTCCGCCTTAATAACACCAGTTACAGCGCGAGATAAACTTGAATGAGCTTCTGAAAGTGTGTTAAAAGATAGAGTACAACTTATCGAAGTCCGTATCATGTGACATGGAATCAATCAGTGTTTCAACTGTGGAAAGACGTCAGTAAAACAGCTTGTGAACACTGTCATGTAACGTCACATTTACGTTCATATAACTTTATTATTATAAAAATAAATAAAAGTGTAATTTAAGTGTTTGAAAACAAATCAGTTAATTTTTACCTTCAATATTATAGTAGGCTAATGAAGCCTGTAGGCTACAACTGACTCCCATAGTTCACAGCATTAGTGAAGAGATTTGTTTTCCTTGAGAAAATTTGCCATGTATTGATCCTGATATCCAAAATAATCAATATATTGAATCGAAATCAAATCGAATTGTGAAATGTGTGTGAATACCCAGCCCTACAGTGTAGTAACGCGTGTGTTTCCACTGTAACTCCTCCAGAATGCAGCTGCTTATGAAGAAGTTCAGGATCAAATGCGACGACATCCAGGTGATCTCCGACCTCAGCGTCAGGCCCAGCGTAGAGAGGTACGCACACAAAACACACGCAGTGAATTAAAGCCCTGGTTTGGTCTGCGTTCGCTCACCGCTGGTGTGTGTTCAGCTGGAAGCTCTTCCAGGACATGATCGAGCCGTTCCGTCTGCACGAGGGCTCGAAGGACACGACCCAGGCCGAAGCTCTGAGGAAGGAGCATCCCTGGAAGATCACGGACCACGAGCTCGACACCTTCGAGGAGAAGGTGGACACACACACACACACACACACACACACACACACGAGTTGCATTAGTGCTTCATCTGTGCTTCTGTTCAGGGTAAAGATGTGCTGCTCACATTCACTGTTGTTCTTTGAGTGAAATCCAGTTATTTTAAATTCAATTCAATTCAATTCAATTCACATTTATTTGTATAGTACACATCATTTCAGAAAGTGCATGATCTGTTATCAGAGGAAAATGCGTTTCAGAAATGTGAATATACAAATCACACTTAGCGAAAAATGTATTAATTTAAACAATCTAATAATTACAGGTAGCTTTAATGAGCTCACTGAAGTAATGAATACTTGTTTGTTAACAAAAGATGTTTTTTGAGTGGATTTTAAGTGGAATGCAAGCTATTGAGTTACTCGCATGAATTGGCAAGAAGATTAACAGAAAGATATGGACCTTTTCTGCACACTAACATACAAATAAAAGACGTTCTTCCTCAGTGTTTCTGTCTTGTTTTCCAGCACAAAATCTAAGCATTCTTAAATCAAGATGCCTGAAGATATTAGTTCTTGTTTACTGAAAAATGTACCGAAATTTAGTGAGTTTGTGCTTAAAACAATAACTAATATATAGTCAGAAATATAATCTTAATTCAAAGGGAAAACAAGATCATTTTTCTGACTCCATGGCAGATATTTGTTCTTGTTTTAAGCACAAACTCACTAAATTTTGACAATTTTTCAGTAAACAAGACTTAATATCTCCAGTCATTTCGCTTCTCCAGTAAATTTATATTGAGTTAAGAATGTTTAGACATAAAACGAGACAGAACACTGAGGAAGAACATGATATTACGCATGACTCTTGCAAAAAGAGGAGTTTCAGACAGTTCTCTGAAGATGTGCTGTTAAATGTTTTAAACATGTATTATAGTATATTTGTATTGTACTAAAAACACACTCAAGTACATTTAATACATTTAATATTACGTGTTTGTCACCTGGGCTGTGCTGAATAACCGTGTGTGTTTTGTCGTCTACAGACGATCCGACAGGTGCGTCTGAACGAGCTTCTTCAGGAGAGTTCGAGAGCAGCTAAACTCGTGGTGGTGTAAGTCACATCCTCATCAGTATCATGTGTGTGTGTGTGTGTGTGTGTGTGTGTCAGTACGCTGATCAGTGTGTGTGTGTGTGTGTGTGTTTCAGGAGCATGCCCATCGCCCGTAAAGGCTCGGTCTCAGATTACCTGTACATGGCCTGGCTGGACTCGCTCACGAAGAATCTCCCGCCGACTCTCCTGATCCGTGGAAACCACCAGAGTGTGTTGACCTACTACTCATGAACAATAACACACACACACACACACACACACACACACACACACACACACACACACACAGCATACTGCCCAACTACTCTTGCTATTTCTGCAGTATGCATATTGTATGTGTATCATTTCTTTTGACGTATTATTTCATCAGACATTTTTATATAAAAGTCACATTAAAAATGCTAAATAAAAAGTATTTAGCATGTGATATAAACTGCACACTTCTGATTTAAACATTGTTGAATATTTAAAAGAACTGCTCTATCCTGCCCCTACTGGACAAGCGTGGTTAAAGATCTGTGTCAACAGTATAAAAGCACTTTAGTGTCAAATTATTCAGAATGATCAATGAAAGTATCATGTTTTTGTAAATATGTTCACTGACGGCCCATTATGATATTATCTTGTTAATCCTATTTATATTTATGTGGTACTGGGAAAGATTGTGTGAAATTATTTCATGTTATATATTCAAATTCAATTACATAAATGTTTTCTCACAGTAAATAAAGTTTTGAAAAATCCATTTGAATGCCTCAATTATTGATAGGCTTCCCCCTTAAGTTACTGTACTGTTTGTGTGATATGCCTGATTAAATAATTTATTATGACTTCATAGTTGATGAAAAGTCGACGTTTTAATCTCATAATTATGACTTCGTAATAATTATAATTTTGTATGTCATTCGACAAATTTCTACTTTT
Source organism: Scardinius erythrophthalmus (assembly GCF_964197995.2). Taxonomy (NCBI): domain Eukaryota; kingdom Metazoa; phylum Chordata; class Actinopteri; order Cypriniformes; family Leuciscidae; genus Scardinius; species Scardinius erythrophthalmus. The sequence goes on from NC_138228.1 coordinate 1,178,254, forward strand.
TATATCATTATGAATTACCAAAGCATGTTTTTGTGGCGGAAACGTGATAGGTTCCCCCTTAAGTTACTGTACTATTTGTGTGATATGCCTAAATAATTTATTATGACTTCATAGTCATAATTATGAGATGAAAAGTCGAAATTTTGACAAACTCATGAATATAGATGTTTTAATCTCATAATTATGATTTTGTATGTCATGCGACAAATTTCGACTGTTTATGTCATTATGAATTACCAAAGCATGTTTTTGGGGTTCCATAAAGTTCAGATCAGAGTTATTATCAGAAGTAATTAACTTCACCTGAGTATTTAACGCTGACAGGAGGCCGTCGTGTCGCGTTTCTCCTTCAGAATTAACCGCTTCACATAATCACGTGACTTCGAATCAACTGAACCGCGCTCGAGAGAGTCGCGATGGAAGGTGAGTTCAAACTGTTTGACCGTTACAGCCAACTACACAGAAAGCACGATGGAAAAAAAACTACAAGTCCCAGAATGCAACACAAACACAAATGGCGGCTTAAGATGATGGTTCGGTGCGTTTCTGTCGCTGGCGCTGCTGTTCGCGGTTTATACGGGTTTGTGTTCAGAGGTCAGCAGCTTTATAGAAACTAAAGCGAAATATAGACCGTTAATATCTGACTGCAGCCGTTGGTCTTCATTAGCAGTGGCTATTATTGAATCACAGTTAACTCTCTAAATTATTATTGAATAAAATAATAAAAATGTGATTCACCACTACTGAAATGTGATCTAGGTACATTGACAAAGGCAGGGTAGTGAATGTAGTAAATCTAGTAGAGACATTTTGCTATATAATTTAATAACCGATTTACATAACATGCTAGACATTCTGCTGTGACGTTATGACGCCTTACGTCATGCAGTACCCACCACTCAGAACGTTTCCCGCGGTGGGGTCATTCAAATAATGCGCGCGAGAATTTCTGGCGCGCTCAGAACCACAGCATACACTCACTGTTGCCGCGAGGTCCAGCTGCACGCGCTCGTCAGTAAAATGCCCTGCTCTGAAGTTACAGAAGCGGTTTCGCCGCAGAAGAGATGCAAGAGTGATGCAGTGAACGGACACGAAGAACAAAAGGTGCTCAAATTCGCCAAACTGACAGAAAACGCCACGACACCGAGCCGAGGATCGAGCCGAGCCGCGGGATTCGACCTGTACAGGTGACTCTCAGCGCCGTGCACGCGGCGCGCTTACATTCATGCACTGATTTTAGAGGAATAATGTGGATTATAATCTTTCGACCTGCAGAAAGCACTTGGATTTCCAGTGGTTCCTGCTAGTGTAATGCATGTGGTGATGGTGTGTGTTTCAGTGCATATGACTACAGCATCGGGCCGATGGACAAAGCTCTGGTCAAGACTGATATCCAGATCGCGGTTCCTCACGGATATTACGGAAGAGTAGGTGAGCGAGAGTCACGTGTCAGAATCCATTCATTTCCACAAGAAAACAATCATGATTTGATAAATCTTAATGACACAAGTTATAATAATGAGGGGGAAAAAGGTCGAAATTATGAGGTAAAAGCTATGACATGCTAAATCAAAATTGATGTATATTTTTTGTCGAATTTGTGGTGTATAGTCATAATTATTAGGGAAAAAGTTGCAAGTATCACAATCTTGATTTAGTATGTCACAATTTCAACATCTCATTAAGATTTTTTCCTCACAGTTATACATTGTCATAATTTTGATTTAGTATGAGTTGATGTACAATTACGACATTAAAAAAAACAAAATTATGACTCAATCTCATAATCATGACTTAGTATGTAATTTGAATTTTTGCAAATTGACTGACTATTTTAATTTAAACTTTTAATTCATATTTATGACATGCCAAACTTTTTATCTCATAATTTCCAATAAGTCATAATTATGACAATTGTGAGATTAAAGTCAAAATTGTGGTGTATAGTCATAATTATTAGCGAAAAAGTTGAAATATCACAATTTGGATTTAGTTTGTCACAATTTCAACATCTCATTTTGACTTCGAGTCGTAATTGTGATTTAGCATGTCATTCAAGTTTTTGCAAATTTCGACTTTCTCAATTTCAACTTTTTCCTCATAACTATGACATGCCACACTTTTTATCTCATCATTTCTAATAAATCATAATTATGAGATTAAAAAGTCGAAATTGATCATGAGATTAAAAACATTAAAATGTAACTTTATCATAATTTTGACCACCTTATAATTCGACTACTTTTTATTTTTTTTATAAACAAAACCACACGAGCGGACACAATCAAGCCCCGCCCACATTGTCCGTGTGCATAAGCGCCTCGACTAACGCTGTGTTTTGTGTTGCAGCTCCTCGCTCGGGTCTCGCGGTGAAGCACTTCATCGACGTGGGCGGTACGTCTGTCGCTCGCGTCACTGATGACATCAGAGTGATTGATTTATGAATGATCTGACGTGTGTGATGTTTCTGCAGCTGGTGTGGTGGACGAGGACTACAGGGGGAATCTGGGAGTCGTGCTCTTCAACTTCAGCAAACAGCCGTTCGAAGGTGAGCGAACCCTCGCAGGAATGACATAAACCTCATCCACAGTTGATCTGACATGTTTCCTCCTGCAGTGAAGAGAGGCGAGCGCATCGCTCAGCTGATCTGCGAGAGGATCTGTTACCCGGAGCTGCAGGAGTTACAGGTGAACCTCATAAACCGTCTGATCCCAGCATCTGCAGATCAGCTGTCTCATCATGTTTTCCTCTTTTCAGACACTGGATGAGACTGTGAGAGGAGCAAGCGGCTTCGGCTCCACCGGCACCAACTGAAGCTCTCAACAATGAAAATGCTACTTTAAATGTGTGTTTTTGCCATTTAATTAACACTTTACAATAAGGCCTCATTTGTTAACGTTAATGCATTCGTTAACAATGAGCAATACAGTTGTCGAACTATTATTTGTTAGTTCACTGTGCATTAACTAATACAACTTTTGATTTTAATGAAGTTCTAGTGAATGTTGATCATTAATATTAATAAATGCTGTAGAAGGATTAAGGTTGATGAATGAAGCCTCATTGTAAAGTGTTAACACTGGATTATTTCACTGTTTGTTTGATGTAAAATGACAGTATATTTAGTTTGTGCATGTAGATTATGAAAGTGATCTATTTAATGACATTTATGATTATATTTCATAGAGTTGACAAATATGTTCACTTTGCTGTCAGTTACCCAGAATTTTTTTCTACATTACTGTATTCATTAAAATGAATTAATTTGCTGTTAATGTTTCACTGGAACATTTGTGAATGTTTTACTGGCGTCACCATTGTGTGTTTCTACAGGAGTGGCTTTATTTTTACTTGATTTAATTTGTTACAGTTTTTTTTTTTGTGGTAACATTTGCAATGAGGCTTCATTTGTTAAAGGAACACGCCGACTATTAGGTACTTTATCTTATTCGCCGTATCCCCCAGAGTTAGATAAGTCCACACACACCCTTCTCATCTCCGTGCGTGCTGTATCTCTGTCTGACGCACCCACCGCTAGCCTAGCTTAGCACAAAGACTGGAGGTAAATGGCTCCAGCTAGCATACTGCTGCCAATAAGTGACAAAATAACGCCAACATTTTCCAATTTACATGTTGTGATTTGTATAGTCACAGTGTGAACGAATAACAAGGTCACATGAGACACAGCCATCTTCTACACAACATGTAAATAGGAAAATGTTGGCGTTATTTTGTCTCTTATTGGCAGCAGTATGCTAGCTGGAGCTGTTTACCTCCAGTCTTTGTGCTAAGCTAGGCTAGCGGTGGGTGCGTCAGACAGAGTTACGGCACAGAGATGAGAAGGGTGTGTGTGGACTTATCTAACTCTGGGGGATACGGCGAATAAGATAGTCACAAAAAGTCAGCGTGTTCTTTTAAACTCAATTAGTAAACATGAACAATACTTGAGTAGTTAATCGCACTGTGAACTTACACTAACATTGGTTAATAATGGCTCATTGGTAGTTAATGGATTGACTAATGACTTTATTGTATAGTATTACTGATATTTTAATTTGTACTATTTGCATTGCTATTTTCATTTTGCACATTATCTTAAACACACGGCTGGGTTTTAGTCTTTTAAACACGTACATTGATAGTGAATAATCACTAAAGGGCATTTTATAAAGAAAAACACATTGTGTGATTCTTGTTGAGATCAGAAACTGCTCATGCAAAAACATTAATACTGTAGTTCTGATATTCACCACAGCTGAAATTAATCATACCCCAAAATACATTAACCCTATAAAACCTATTTGATTTCTAATCTAAATGATCAAAACTCAATCTCTGACTGAGAGTTTACTCCAGTAAAGAGTGTAACTGTGCAGGCGTCCTTCAGCTCGAGCGTCACGTGTCTTTAAATCTGCACTGATTTGATCAAGTAAACATAAGAATAACTTTGATATTGCTGGTGATATTTCAGCTGAACTGAGGTTTATTTGATTATCCAGACATCATTTATTAGAAAATATCAAATATGATCATCAGGCTTTTGAGGAAGGTTTAATTGTTCATCTGTCAATCATCATTGTATTGCATATGTTTTAAAACTACAGAGCTTTGATCATAAAACTAAGCATTTAAATATCATCTTACTAAGACATATTATGTATTGCATATATTATATATGCAAGTATCTGTTGATTTACATCACAAGCATCAGAATTTCATCACTTTTTGCCCATATAAATATCAGCATGTGCAACAAGTTGCATATTTGTACTCAGTTTGAGCTGATTTTCCCTTCATATTCTCAGTATATGAGCCATATAAAAGCCTGATGCATCAAATATGATACTCAAACACATATGCAAACTTATATAGTCTAAAAAAAATTAGATTTATCTGACTATTACTTCATATGTCAGGCTTTACTGGGTAAATGATTGCCACAGTATTACCAATACAACTGGTTTACAATACAATGGTCATGTGACTCTTGAATGAATCATGATTTTCTGAAGAGGAACCGACACAGAACGAATGATTCTGCTGTTCTGAAATCAAGGCAAGCGGTCGAGTCGACCCGTACAACCAAAAATATGTTTTTATTGTGAATGTACAACTAAACCCCTCACGAGTGTGAAGACAGAACGGCGTGGTTCTCCAGGCCGAGGCCCGACGGCGTGTGTGTGGAAGTGTGTGTGGCCGCGAGACCTCAGTGCATCGAGTCACAGAAACACAGTTTACAAGTAGTTGGTCATTATAAGAAGCACCATTACAAACCCCTCCGTTCCAGGGGTCCTCTAGTTTACATCGCGAGTAACAAAGTGACACGGTTACAGTATAGACACACTTAAATTACATGTAGTATAGTTGCAGGAGAGAACAGAAGCGTCGGTCAGCCGCTTGTAGACGATTATTACAGTGCATGAATCAATGCGCTCACGTGATGCACTGCAAACATGACGTTCTTCCTCAGGGTTTCGGTCTCGTTTCCAGCACAAATATAAATATCTAAGTGTCCTTAAATCAAGATGCATTTACTGGAGAAGCGAAATGACTGAAGATATTAAGTCTTGTTTACTGCAACCAATTATCAAAATTAAGCGCGTTTGTGCTTAAAACAAACAAAAATATCTTTAAAGTCCCCCTGTGGTGTAAATCCAGCGTTTAATGTTGTTTATGTGTCTATGTGGTGTTTTTAATCTGCTTTAAGACAAACCATGTGTAAGTTCATAAGTCGACAGCATTGCTGAGTATTTCCTCCTTAAAACTGCAGTGAACCAAAGACAGTCTCAAACACACGCTTTGAGCAACCATTTCAGAAACCAAGACTATCTCAGGTCATTTTGCTTTTCAAGTCTCTTGATTTAAGAACGTTTAGATTTCTGTACTAGAAAACAAGCCAAAAACACTGATTTAAGGGATAGTTCACCCAAAAATGAAAGTTAGCCCATGATTTACTCTCCCTGAACTCATCCTAGTGTAGATGACATTCTTCTTTCAGACGAACACAATTAGAGTTTGAAGAAAAAATTTCATGGCCGTCTGCCGGAAGCTAGTTATTTTAGTCAATAAAGTTTTAAATATGGATATTTTTCTTACATAAACGCATCGCTTCACTTCAGAAGGCCTTTATTAACCCGCCAGATCCCGTGGAGCACTTTATGATGGACAGATGCACTTTTATGACGGATAGAGGCACTTTTATGATTGACAGCTGCACTTATGATTGACAGCTGCACTTTTATGATTGACAGCTGCACTTTTATGATGGACAGCTGCACTTTTATGATGAATAGATGTACTTTTATGATGGATAGAGGCACTTTTATGATGGACAGATGCACATTTATGATGGATAGATGCACTTTTATGATTGACAGCTGCACTTTTATGATGGACAGAATGATGCACTTTTATGATGGATAGATGCACTTTTATGATGGATAGAGGCACTTTTATGATGGACAGCTGCACTTTTATGATGGATAGAGGCACTTTTATGATTGACAGCTGCACTTTTATGATGGACAGAATGATGCACTTTTATGATGGATAGATGCACTTTTATGATGGACAGATGCACTTTTATGATGGATGGATGCACTTTTATGATGGATAGATGCACTTTTATGATGGATAGATGCACTTTTATGATGGACGGATGCACTTTTATGATGGACGGATGCACTTTTATGATGGATAGAGGCACTTTTATGATTGACAGCTGCACTTTTATGATGGATGGATGCACTTTTATGATTGACAGCTGCACTTTTATGATGGACAGAATGATGCACTTTTATGATGGACAGCTGCACTTTTATGATGGATGGATGCACTTTTATGATTGACAGCTGCACTTTTATGATGGACAGAATGATGCACTTTTATGATGGATAGATGCACTTTTATGATGGATAGAGGCACTTTTATGATGGACAGCTGCACTTTTATGATGGATAGAGGCACTTTTATGATTGACAGCTGCACTTTTATGATGGACAGAATGATGCACTTTTATGATGGATAGATGCACTTTTATGATGGACAGATGCACTTTTATGATGGATGGATGCACTTTTATGATGGATAGATGCACTTTTATGATGGATAGATGCACTTTTATGATGGACGGATGCACTTTTATGATGGACGGATGCACTTTTATGATGGATAGAGGCACTTTTATGATTGACAGATGCACTTTTATGATGGATGGATGCACTTTTATGATGGATAGATGCACTTTTATGATGGATAGATGCACTTTTATGATGGACGGATGCACTTTTATGATGGACGGATGCACTTTTATGATGGATAGATGCACTTTTATGATGGATAGATGCACTTTTATGATGGATGGATGCACTTTTATGATGGATAGATGCACTTTTATGATGGATAGATGCACTTTTATGATGGACGGATGCACTTTTATGATGGACGGATGCACTTTTATGATGGATAGAGGCACTTTTATGATTGACAGCTGCACTTTTATGATGGACAGAATGATGCACTTTTATGATGGATAGATGCACTTTTATGATGGATAGATGCACTTTTATGATGGATAGATGCACTTTTATGATTGACAGCTGCACTTTTATGATGGACAGATGCACTTTTATGATGGATAGAGGCACTTTTATGATGGATAGATGCACTTTTATGATGGATAGATGCACTTTTATGATGGACAGATGCACTTTTATGATGGACAGATGCACTTTTATGATGGACAGATGCACTTTTATGATGGATAGATGCACTTTTATGATGGACAGATGCACTTTTATGATGGACAGATGCACTTTTATGATGGACAGATGCACTTTTATGATGGACAGATGCACTTTTATGATGGATAGATGCACTTATGATGGATAGAGGCACTTTTATGATAAATAGATGCACTTTTTTGAACTTCAAAAAATATACAGCCGATCACTGCCATTATAAAGCTTGGAAGAGCCAGCACATTTTTTTAAATAACTCTGATTGTGTTCGTCTGAAAGAAGAATGTCATTTACACTAGGATGACTTGAGGAAGAGTCAATCATGGGCTAACTCTCATTTTTGGGTGAACTATCCCTTTAAGAGTGTTTTGTGCAGTGCAGCAGCAGTAAGATGCGACAGATTGAGCGGCGAGAGAGAGAGAGAGAGAGCGAGCGAGGCTCTTCGGCACGCGTGCGGCTCGCGTCCGTTCCTCCACAGCGTCTATATTGGGATGCGAGCGTATGATGGAGATAGGGCTGCACGATTAATCGCAATTTCCATGTAATCGCACTTAAAGCGATTATTTGTAATGCGCAGCTTGTCAGTGCCGTACGGCTCAGTAAACGCTGCTCACTCTGAAAGCACTGTGAGTTCCAGTCGCTTATAACGTGCATTTGAAAAAGCAACACGCGTCAAACATCTTTCCAGACATGAGAAGCGTTTATGAACCTCTTGTCCAACAAAAGACGACATTAATAACACGCTTTTCCTCCAAACTCACTTCATAAGGACAGCTGAGCTCCTCCTCCTGTGAGATGATGAGCTTCTGACACAGAATAAGGCAGTCGTGTGTTTATTACTCGTGTTTAATCAAAGCGCTTCAGTCTTCTGTTGATTCAGAGACAGAGAGTGTGATGCTCAGAGATTTCCTGGAATGTTTCTGCGGGGCATATTTGGGGTGTGTGTGTGTGTGTGTGTGACGCCCTCTGGTGTTCAGATGGAGCAGCGTTTACTACCGATCAGTCGTGCATAAAATAATCGCAGCCTTTGCCAAATCGCGTGCGGTTTCATTGCGATTGATCGCGCAGCGCTAGTGGAGAGGAAGGTGCTGGTCTTTGGCCGTAGCTGCGGGCGGCAGTCTGTGTGTTTGCTGGATCAGTGCAGGACGATCTGAACGCGCATGAGCAGAGCGTGTCCCAGCTGCCCGCTGAGGTAGTCCGAGTCCCCCGGCTCGAGTCCACCGGCCCGGCCCACGCTGCGGATCTGCAGAGAATACACACCCGGCTGGAGAGGCTTCTTCTTGGATATGTGCAAGTAGCTGACGCCGTGCTTCTGGTTCATCAGGAACAGGCCGTCGTCGTTGCCGTACTCGATGGCGTAGCGCACGTGATCGGTGAGCGTCGACAGCGCCGGGACGAACTCGATGATGTGGTCTTTGCTCTTCAGTGTGCTGATGTTCAGATGGAGCTGGAGTGTGTCGTCCACGTCCACACTGGCTGAGTCCAGATCGTTCTGGAGAAACACACACACACACACACACACCGTTAGAGGAATGGTGATTCAGACACGAGATAAAATAACTGTGTGTTGATATATTTGGCCCTCATACTGAGGATTTTTCCCCTGAAAATGCTTGTAAATGTTATCGCGTTGAACTAAACCGGATTGACTTTGCTCACACAGGGTGTAACAACTTCCTAAAATAAGTTATGATCATTTCTGCACTTTTTGTGGGGGTTTTATCCACCTTGTTACACTTGTGGTGTTCCCGGGTCAAAAATTGCTAATAAATCTCGTGTTATGCTGTGTTACTGCAAAATACTGCATTCAGTCTTGTTTTAATTCAGTTTACACAGGTTTTAGGTTTCTTTTTTGGAACTGATTTAAATAAGCTTGAGTGAATGTTTCCACTCAAACACGGATCAATGAGCTCTACCATCAGTCAGATACAAAAATAAACCTAAAACCTGTGCTAACGGAAAGAAAACAAGTTGATAAAAAAGACTGAATCCGATGTTTGGTGTTAATTTAAAAAGCGGGTCCTTCTTGGCCTGGAACACCAAATTAGGCTAAATGTTCCGCACAGAACAAGGGTTAAACATATTTCTGTTATTCATGTAGTAATTATAACAAAGCTGCTTGTTTTTAAACTTTTGGGAGTGTTGCAGGGCTTGAATTTCGGTGCGGGATTGCGGGTATTGCGCATATTTTTTATCATTCCCGCAGGTCTCCCATTTATAATGCGGGAAATTCCCGCAAACATTGATTCACTTTAGCATGTAGGTTCAGGTTGTATTAGTAAATTAATCCACGCAGATGGAAAATCAAATCAGTCATTTTAAAACTGTCTGCGAGACGCAATTTCACAAACAGCGTGAGTGATTCAGCGGCGCTGCGTCTTCTATCTCGCGTCTCTCAAAATGGGTTGCACAATGCAATCGTTAAGCGCGCAGCAGGCAGCGATACTCTCGCTTTTCGGGAGTCGATCGGGCCAGCATTGCATCACGAGTAACTAAAGTTCACCATTTGCACGTCTTTTCAAGTCTCACCAGTTTAAACAGTCACGCGATTTTAAACTCTTCGGTACTTGCGCGCTGTCTGAGAGATGCTTTTTTCTCTGCACACATACATAGAGTAAAGCAGCCTCACAAACAGCTCGCGGGTAACAAAAGTTATTTTTCGTGGATTATAAATCGCTTTAACAGTCAAAAACATAAGAAAATGATGTCAATTTCGGTCTTGGAGAGTATCCTCTAATCTAAACACAGTCGGTTATGTCTTAAATAAGCATAAATCGCACGTGACCGTATAATGAAAACAGGATCCGTGCACTAGCTCTTAAAGGGACAGCAGCCATATGTGTCTGTCATTAATTTGTTTGTCAAAACAACAAAACATAGCTTTCATTTTAAGGAATCAGGATTAATAGCCTATGAATTTAATTTAGTCAGGACTAAAATACTACCCAGTGTTATTTTACATTTGATTAGGCTACTTTATTCAGTCTCTGTAGTATTTCTGAATAGCCTACTAGTTTTAGACCTAAGCAAAAACTTTTCTCTTTATTTCTCTTTATTGATATCTTTATTCTATTGTATTTATTTGTGCTACTTTTTTCAATTTAATTCAAAGATTGAAATCAAGCTTCCTTGAGTTGTGTAAATTCTTAAGAACAAAATGACCCCATTGTAAAAATGCAATGAGTAGGCTAAGCATACATTTAGGCGAGATAAATGTAATTAAAAAAAAAGTCTAAACTCCCCCCTCAAATTAAAAATTCCCCCCCATAAGAATCACCTAAGGGGGGATTTCCCCCCCATTTTCCAAAATGAAATTCAGGCCCTGTGTTGATATATTTAAATCAATTGGCCTCTCTCTATATATAGAGGGAATGAGAGATAGAGAGAGTTAAGTCATTAGTTTAAACATTTAGGGCCCTATTTTAACGATCTGAAACGCAAGTGGCAAAGCGCAAGTAACTTTGTGTGCGGGTCTTGGCGCTGTTGCTATTAGATGGCGGGATAAATGACTCTTGCGCCCGGCGCAAATCTAAAATGTGTTGGTCTGAAGAGATTCATTATTCATAGGTGTGGTTTGGGTGTAACGTGAAATAAACCAATCAGAGCGACATCTCACATTCCCTTTAAGAGCAGGCGCGCTTGTTCCATGGCGGATTGCTATTATAACGGCGGATTTGCCAGGAGCGGTTCACAGCCGAGGAGACCGACGTTCTCGCTAAGAAAGTTAATCTAGTTAAGCTAGATGTATGCTTTTATAATAAATTGTCTATCTATCTATCTATCTATCTGTCATTCTATCTATCTATCTATCTATCTATCTATCTATCTATCTATCTATCTATCTATCGTAATAATGTATGATTTGCAAAAAATGAAAACTGCTGCTTCTGTGTAGATGAGAGAATCAAAGTGTATGCGCGTTGTGCTCACGCCTCCTTTTTTGCGCTGAACTGCCCAGGGAGCGCAAGTTCATTCCCTAGTTTAGCGACGTGCTTCTGTGGAGGGAAAAGCGCGCTGTTGATTTGTGCTCTGATTTGATCATATCTGTGCGTTTTTGTGTGTTTGATCAGCAGAAATGAAGAAACCCAGAGTGTTTACATATTCAGATGTTTCCCCAAAATGTCCACCTCATCTGCAATGACATCATCCATGCTTAGATTTCTGGGTAATTATGTCATCCTGTGCCGCCCACCATGAACGAATCTTTCAGAGTTCTCACTGAAATGATCATGTCATCAGTCACATGATATATGGATCACACCTGATGAGCTCATCAGTGAGGTTACCTGAAGCTCCTCGGTTGCGTTGGC
>NC_138228.1:1205302-1220302 GCF_964197995.2 Scardinius erythrophthalmus
TGTGTTACCCTGGCCGTCAGTGGTGTATCCGGGTCCGAGTGGACACATCTTCCTGTAGTGTGTGTGTGTGTGTGTGTGTGTTACCCTGGCCGTCAGTGGTGTATCCGGGTCCGAGTGGACACATCTTCCTGTAGTGTGTGTGTGTGTGTGTGTGTGTGTGTGTGTGTGTGTGTGTGTGTGTGTGTTACCCTGGCCGTCAGTGGTGTATCCGGGCCCGAGTGAACACATCTTCCTGTAGTGTGTGTGAGTGTGTGTGTGTGTGTTACCCTGGCCGTCAGTGGTGTATCCGGGTCCGAGTGGACACATCTTCCTGTAGTGTGTGTGTGTGTGTGTGTGTGTGTGTGTGTTACCCTGGCCGTCAGTGGTGTATCCGGGCCCGAGTGGACACATCTTCCTGTAGTGTGTGTGTGTGTGTGTGTGTGTGTGTGTGTGTTACCCTGGCCGTCAGTGGTGTATCCGGGCCCGAGTGGACACATCTTCCTGTAGTGTGTGTGTGTGTGTGTGTGTGTGTGTGTGTGTGTATGTGTGTGTTACCCTGGCCATCAGTGGTGTATCCGGGCCCGAGTGGACACATCTTCCTGTAGTGTGTGTGAGTGTGTGTGTGTGTGTGTGTGTGTGTGTGTGTGTTACCCTGGCCGTCAGTGGTGTATCCGGGTCCGAGTGGACACATCTTCCTGTAGTGTGTGTGTGTGTGTGTGTGTGTGTGTGTGTGTGTTACCCTGGCCGTCAGTGGTGTATCCGGGCCCGAGTGGACACATCTTCCTGTAGTGTGTGTGAGTGTGTGTGTGTGTGTGTGTGTGTGTGTGTGTGTGTGTGTGTTACCCTGGCCGTCAGTGGTGTATCCAGGCCCGAGTGGACACATCTTCCTGTAGTGTGTGTGTGTGTGTGTGTGTGTGTTACCCTGGCCGTCAGTGGTGTATCCGGGTCCGAGTGGACACATCTTCTTGTAGTGTGTGTGTGTGTGTGTGTGTGTGTGTGTGTGTTACCCTGGCCGTCAGTGGTGTATCCGGGTCCGAGTGGACACATCTTCCTGTAGTGTGTGTGTGTGTGTGTGTGTGTGTGTGTGTGTGTGTGTGTTACCCTGGCCGTCAGTGGTGTATCCGGGTCCGAGTGGACACATCTTCCTGTAGTGTGTGGTTCCGGGTAGAGGGCAGATCTCACAGTTTGGCCCCCAGCCTCGGCCCCCGTCACAACAGCACTCGGACTTCCTAACGCTGACCCGACTGCTGGAACTCATCTGACACATGGTCTGGAGAACCTCCAGGAAGCAGAAGCCCTGACGGTTATCTAACACACACACACACACACACACAGCGGCTGTTATTGTCAAAACATGGTGGTCATTTTAATGTACAACTTAATTCGAGAAGTTTAGTCTGACTCAGGGGGAATCAGAAGGCCAGATCCTGACTGGACAGGTGGAACTGGGGAGGGAGGAGGGTCATCCGCTCCTGAGAGCTTGACTAGCGTGACCCGCCAGAACTGACGGTGAGAGCGCACTCTTACCGATGCACTCGGTCCTGCTGGGACTGGGACTGAAGCCCTGATCGCAGACGCACCGGTAACTCCCCACCGTGTTCTCGCAGCGCCCGTTCTCACAGATGCCAGGCTTGGCCGTGCACTCGTTCAGATCTGCACACAAACACACACGTCAGGACTGTGAGCGCTGATGTGAGCGCCGGTGTGTGTGTGTGTGTGTGTGTGGCTCACCCACGCAGCTGTCTCCGTTGGGCTGTCGGGTGTATCCCGGCGAGCAGATGCACATGTACGTGCCGATCAGATTCTTACAGGTCATCCCTCTGGAGGCGCAGTCGTCCAGCCCGTCCTCACACTCGTTCTGGTCTGATGAACACCAGCGGGGTTGAGCACGTTATTCACATTAATGACACCGACAACAGCAGGAATATCAGGCTGCCGTCACTTTAAGGCCGACAGTTCACTGATGACATAACCAGGAGAACACTTGCAGAGACGGGCGTTTAGACCCTCTCTCTCTCTATCGGTGTCTCTCTCTCTCTCTCTCTCTCCATTGGTGTCTCTCTCTCTCTCTCTCCATCGGTGTCTCTCTCTCTCTCCATTGGTTTCTGTCTCTCTCACTCTCTCTCTCTCTCTCTCCATCGGTGTCTCTCTCTCTCTCTCTCTCCATTGGTTTCTGTCTCTCTCTCTCTCTCTCTCTCTCTCTCTCTCTTTATCTCCATTGGTGTCTCTCTCTCTCTCTCTCTCCATTGATGTCTCTCTCTCTCTCGCTCTATCTCCATCGGTGTCTCTCTCTCTCTCTCTCTCCGTTGGTCTCTCTCTCTCTCTCTCTCTCTCTCTCTCTCTCTCAATTCAATTCAATTCAATTCAAAATGAGCTTTATTAGCATGACTGTGTAACACAATGTTGCCAAAGCATCAACATATTATATATAAATAATAAAACAAATAAAACATATATGTATATATCATGTCATATGTAGCATAGTAAATATAAATAAATAGATAAATAAACACAATCTATCCTAATAAATGAATAAATACAGTGGGTCTCTCTAGAGAATTAGCTGGCTCTGGCATTGTGAATAGCTAACACACATTTAGCCGCGAGTGCAGCTGTACTATCATCTTCTCCCAGTAAGAAGAACATTTTCTCAGTGTCACTCAGTTCAGAGAACGATGGAATCAAGATTTCAAATCTGGGCAGAAAGGTTTCTCTTATACTGGAGTATTTAGAGCAGAAGAGCAGAAAGTGTTCCTCATCCTCGATGTGCTGTAGGTCACAGTGTCTACAGATCCTCTGCTCTCTCTCTGTCCACACACACACACACACACACACACACACTCATTCTCGATGTGCTGTAGGTCACAGTGTCTACAGATCCTCTGCTCTCTCTCTGTCCATGTTAGTCTACGTCTTCCTCTCTCTATCTCTAGATCATTGTCACTTAATCTGTATTTGGAGAGGATTTGTCTTTCTTTAAAATGTTTAATAAATAGATAACTGGCCAATTTAGTGCTTCTATTGAGGGTCGAGTAACATTGGAGTTTATTCTGGAGGGCAAAATGTGCTTTTAGTGCTTCATCATGAGTGCCTTTTAGATGTTTGTGGATTTGGTTAATGATAGGTTTGGGGTTGATGGGGAGTATAGTCTGATGGACGAGTTGGAGAGCGAGTGTGTTCAGAGGATGAGGTTCTGCTGAGGTTTCGTTGGCGAGGAGGGCTTTATATTGCACTGACTCTGGATCAGACTGATGGAGGTGATGCCAGAACTGAACACATCTCTTCTGGATCTCGATGTTCAGCGGGTACAGGCCCAGCTTAGCCCTGCAGGCGGCAGTGGACGTGTTTCTGTGAACCCCGAGAATATTTTTGCCTCTCTCTCTCTCTCTCTCTCTGCGTGTGTCCGCTTTGTGTGTGTGTGTCTGTTCGCACAGATAACGAGCGCGAGTGTTAATTTTCGCCTCTTCTTCTGTGTTTAAAATTGTTTGAGTGTGTAAATTAGCAAGACAAAACATGTCCAAATTATAAACTTTTACTCTATGATGGTTAAATTTAGCAGTTAATCCGCGAATCACGCGCGTGCCGAACCGTGGGTCAGCTGGTCCGTACGCATCACGATCAACTGAGATCTGTTGCACCCCTGATGATGTGTGTGTGTGTGTGTGTTTACGCTCGTCTTTACCTTTGCACATCCGCCGGTCTTCCCTCAGCACGTATCCCGCTGGACATCTGCACTCGTACGATCCCACCGTGTTGACACAGCGGAATGCACACAGCAGAGGATTCTGGGAACACTCGTTGACATCTGAAAACATGTCACATGTTTTAATCTAATTTAAGACTTTTAAGAGCTCGAGCAGACAACACATCCAGTTATCATCATCAGTCGAGCTGTTGATATATAATGTTATAGTTATGGTGACAGTTTTGACTATAGCTACTGTTTTAGTTCTCGTTATAGTTATCATCATAGTTATCCTTATCATTATAGTAATGGCTATAGTTATCATATTTATTGTCATAGTCATCCTTATAGTTATTGTTATAGTTTTATTAGTTATAGGTATAGTTATCACTGTAGTTATGGTTATAGTTAGCATTATGATTATTGTTATAGTTATCATCGCTATCACTATATCTATAGTTATAGTTATCACTATATAAATAATCTTTGTTTTATTTACAACTTTGAAAATGAGTTTTTTACAGAATGCAAAAACACGAGTAAGAGTAGTGAAGACGGATCAGACCCGAATGATCCCGCATGCATCAATCTGTGCTGGAGTGTGAGAGCGGCCGACAGGAAGTACATCAGCGCCAACAGGAAGTGCACGTCACTGACCTTCACAGGTCATCATGGGTCCGGGCTCAAATCCCTCGTCGCAGGAGCACTCGAACGCTCCCTCCACGTTTGTGCAGGTGCCGTTCCCACACGGGTTCCCCAGCTCACACTCGTTCGTGTCTGATGATGACGGAGTTACACACACAACATGATGGAGATGCATGTCACATGACCAAAATCAGACAAAACCCAGTGATATTATCTAGGGCTGAGAAGCCTTTAAGAATCACTTTCCCACAGAGAAGCACGACGCTTTAATTATGTACATGTGTGCAGATCACATGATCACAGTTCCTCTGTTCACAGTAAACGCTTGTTCGTTCAGGTTTCCAATAACGAGCGTTTGGGAACGCAAGTAGTCGGACGTGTTATCATTCATATGTGTGGAGCGTCTCGGGCGTCTCAAACTCCATCTCTACATCTGTGAGTGTGTGTTGCTGGGAACACAGTGTGCGCCATTTCACAAGATTTATAGCGTAACTCGTTTGTAAATCTACGCCAACACAGGGGAATACATACATGTTTCTAAATATGCAAATTGTTGTTCATTGTGATTTCAAAATAAAAGTTTACAGTTTTGATGTGCACATGTTCTGAAATTACAGCGGCTGTTGCATTTCCATTGTACAGAAGTGACCAAATATTTAAGATTGAGAGGACATTTGAATTAAATGTTGTTTGTCTAATATTAAACAAGGATTTGATCATGCCGTACTGTAACAACAACAACAACAACAACAACTAACATCAGGCATTTGTTATAATACTGTACACAAGTTATGTTTATATTAGTCTACATCATTTATTTTACATGGTGTATTTTAACAGTGTTGTTCGATAAACCCATAAGATTACTTACTTTGATACTTTTTTTTAACCAATTATTATTGCTTTTTATTATATATTTGTATTTGAAGTAATTTTAAAGGCTGTTGTTCACTTGGATCTATTTTATTACCACAGATTTGTTATTCCTGGATTAATCAGTGGAATACTCGATATCTTCAGCCCTGATATTACCCATAGCTGAAGCTGAATGTTTCATAATTGATTAATTATTGTATGTGCTATAGAAACGAAGCCGACTTGATCCGTTTGAACTCTGACCTTCACAGTTGATCCCGGTGAAGTCGAGCCGGTATCCAAAGGGGCATTCGCAGCGGAACGTCCCGTCCGTGTTGATGCAGTGGCCGTTCCTGCAGATGCCGGGGTTCTCCGCACACTCGTCCACATCTGGAACATCAGTGTGTGTGTGATCAGTGTGTGTGATCAGTGTGTTGAAGGAGTCTGATTGACTGACACTCACCTACAGCCTCTTCGTGTATAGTGAGGGTCTTTCCCATGGTGGAGCACAGAGCTTTATACGTCTCTGAAACACACACACGATAACTGTTACTGCCATCACATGTGTGTGTGTGTGTGTGTGAGTGTGTGTGTGTGTGTGTGTGTGTGTGTGTGTGAGTGTGTGTGTGTGAGAGTGAGTGTGTGTGTGTGTGTGTGTGTGTGTGTGTGTGTGTGTGTGAGTGTGAGAGTGAGTGTGTGTGTGTGTGTGTGTGTGTGTGTGTGTGTGTGTGTGTGTGTGTGTGTGTGTGTGTGTGTGTGTGTGCTCACCGTCCTCAGCAGAAGGGCAGATCTCGCACGGGTCCCCCCACCCCTGGCCCGGCATGGCGCTGCAGCAACAGGATCCTTTGGTGGTGTTGAGCGGCTTCGGGGCCAGACAGCGCCCGTTCTCGAACTTAGTGTAACAGTAATTCACACGAATATCTGACAGTCAGAGGAAACAGACGGATCTTTATTTCATTTTCTGTAAAGCTGACTTGAAACTATGTGTAATGTGAAGAGCACAATACAAAACAATTGACTTGGCAACAGAGAGAGACTGTTATAATCATTAATAAAAATGCAGATGATTCTTTCTTAAATGACTCTTCTCAAATTATTATTTCCCAAACAATTTCATTGTTCACTTATTATTCTTTACAAATAATCTTTCTAAAATTATTCTTTCTCAAATGAATCTTAACAAATTATTTCTCAATTGACTCTTTCCAAAAGATTCTCCCTAAAGGATTCTACCCAAATTATTATTGCACAAATGATTCATCACTGCACTGTGTGTGTGTGTGTGTGTGCTGCTGAGAAAGAGATGGGCGGCTGGGTTGCTTTTATTCCCCGAGGCCTGTTCTTCATTTGCAGAAGCCTTTCCACCCTTCTACTCACACACACACACACACACACACACACACACACACACACACACACACACACACACACACACACACACACACACACACACACACACACACACACACACACACACACACACACACACACACACACACACACACACACACACACACACACACACACACACACACACACACACACACACACACACACACACACACACACACACCCTGTCCACAGGGTCAGAGACACAGAAGGAGGGATGGAAACTGTGAGTAAAGAAACGAACGAACAGTCCTGTGTTCTGTCTCTGTATGACATCACACACTTTGCATGAGGAACAAAACATGATTCACTCATTAAACCTGACGAGCTCCATGACCGATGGCCGACAGCATCAAGGGATTCAGACGGAGGTTTCATGTTTCACTTGTGATGTGCTTCCTTCCTCTGTTCTTTTCTATTTATTTGAATAATCCCTGTAATCCTAAAATCAGCCGTTCTAAACCTGTGGACTGATCTCTGACTCACCCACACATCTCTTCCCGGACGAGGAGAGCTGGAATCCCTCGGGACAATCGCACCTGAAGCTGCCAGCCGTGTTCACACACTTCCCAAAGATGCAGATCTCAGGAGTCTGAGAGCACTCGTCAATATCTGAGCACAAACACACATGATGACGGAGGTCGAGTCTTCATTTATACAGCAACATGGAGTGTTTCACAGCAGCTTTACAGTGATAACAGGAGATTACAGTAACAGAGAGTGTGTATGCTTTACAGCAGATCTAGAATAAAGTTTTTGTCCAGATAAAGTTAGTTAGGTTAGATCACATGACCCTGATGCGTGAGGATGGTGGTGAGCCGACACACACCTTCACACCGGTCGTTCTGCAGGAAGTATCCTGACGGGCAGATGCACCTGTAGGAGCCGTCCAGGTTCTGGCACGTCCCGGGGCCGCAGGTGCCAGGGCTGATCGCACACTCGTCGATGTCTGAGCAGAAGAGCACAGGAGCATGTGGACGTGACGTCAACACATACACACACACGCGCACACACACACACACAAACTCTATCTTTCTCACACACACTCATGCACACACTAACCCGACCCCTAAACCTACCCATCTCTCACACACACACACTAGCCCGACCCCTAAACCTACCCATCTCTCACACACACACACACTAACCCGACCCCTAAACCTACCCATCTCTCACACACACACTAACCCGACCCCTAAACCTACCCATCACACACAACTTTCTGCAGTTTTACATTTTTACAAAAACTTCTGCATGATTTATAAGCTTGTTTCCTAAATTTATGTCCACAGTGACACGAGTCCCCATGAGTGTGTGTGCATTCAGGTTTAAGTCCCCCCGGGATAAAAAACATCTACACATACACACACACTTCATCTCTCACACACACACACACACACACACACACACACACACACACACACACACACACACACACACACACACACACACACACACACACAGAGCTTCAGGACTCACCCACACACATCCGGCCGTCAGGAGAGAGTTTATACCCGTCCAGACACACACACACAAACGAGCCCACCGTGTTGATGCAGTTTCCGTTGCGACACAACCCCCGGAGCGCCGTACACTCGTCTGTGTCTGAACCACAAGCACAAAACAGACGTTAACACAAACACATGCCTTTCTGCTGTAGAATTAATAAATATTTGTGTGTGTGTGTGTGTGTGTACCGATGCAGTCGTTGTTGTGTGACAGCTGGAATCCTTGGTAACACAAGCAGTTGTAGGAGCCCACAGTGTTCTTACAGGTTCCATTTCCACACGGCAGACGCTCACACTCGTCCACATCTGAACACAGACCACAGACGGTTAGTTAGTTAGGAACACAGGCGGTTAGTTGGTTATGAACACGGACGGTTAGTTAGTTATGAACACGGACGGTTAGTTAGTTATGAACACGGACAGTTGGTTAGTTATGAACATGGACGGTTAGTTAGTTATGAACACGGATGGTTAGTTAGTTATGAACATGGACAGTTGGTTAGTTATGAACACAGATGGTTAGTTAGTTATGAACACGGACGGTTAGTTAGTTATGAACACGGACAGTTGGTTAGTTATGAACACAGATGGTTAGTTAGTTATGAACACGGATGGTTAGTTATGAACACGGACGGTTGGTTAGTTATGAACACGGACGGTTAGTTAGTTATGAACACGGACGGTTAGTTAGTTATGAACACGGACGGTTAGTTAGTTATGAACACGGACGGTTGGTTAGTTATGAACACGGACGGTTAGTTAGTTATGAACACGGACGGTTAGTTAGTTATGAACACGGACGGTTAGTTAGTTATGAACACGGACGGTTAGTTAGTTATGAACACGGACGGTTGGTTAGTTATGAACACGGACGGTTAGTTAGTTATGAACACGGACGGTTAGTTATGAACACGGACGGTTGGTTAGTTATGAACACGGACGGTTAGTTAGTTAGTTATGAACACGGGTGGTTAGGTAGTTATGAACACGGACGGTTAGTAAGTTATGAACACGGACGGTTAGTTAGTTAGTTATGAACACGGGTGGTTAGGTAGTTATGAACACGGACGGTTAGTTATGAACATGGACGTTAGTTAGTTATGAACACGGACGGTTAGTTAGTTATGAACTGACGGTTAGTTAGTTATGAACACGGACGGTTAGTTAGTTATGAACACAAACGGTTAGTTAGTTATGAACACAGACGGTTAGTTAGTTATGAACATGGACAGTTGGTTAGTTATGAACCGAGACGTTTAGTTAGTTATGAACACAGACATTTAGTTAGTTATGAACACAGATGTTTAGTTAGTTATGAACACAAACGGTTGGATAGTTATGAACACAAACGGTTAGTTAGTTATGAACACAGACGGTTAGTTAGTTATGAACAGGCGATTGGTTAGTTATGAACACAGACGGTTAGTTAGTTATGAACAGATGGTTAGTTAGTTATGAACACGGACGGTTGGTTAGTTATGAACAGATGGTTAGTTATTTATGAAAACAGATGGTCAGTTAGTTATGAACAGAACACAGATAGATAGTTAGTTAGTTATGAACACAGACGGTTAGTTAGTTATGAACAGATGGTTAGTTAGTTATGAATACAGATGGTCAGTTAGTTATGAACAGATAGTTAGTTAGTTATGAACACAGACGGTTAGTTAGTTATGAACAGATGGTTAGTTAGTTATGAACACAGACGGTTAGTTAGTTATGAACAGATGGTTAGTTAGTTATGAACACAGATGGTCAGTTAGTTATGAACAGAACACAGATAGATAGTTAGTTAGTTATCTACACGAGGATGCACACAGATGGACAGACAGACAGACGGGTATGTGAGGCTGATCTCTCACCTATACAAAGGCCTGGGGTGGATGTGTAGCCGTTGGGGCAGAGGCAGCGGTAACTACCCACCGTGTCGATACACTGACCCGGACTGCAGATGTTTGGATTCTCAGCACACTCGTTACGATCTGAGAGAGATCACATCAAATCACACGTTAACTTCAGGTGCGATGTGTCTGAAAGCAGAGCTGAGCTCTGAGTTTGGCTGTTTTAAACACATTCCCCTCCAGTCACGACCCAGGCACTCACACACACACACACACACACACACACACACACACACACACACACACACACACACACACACACACACACACACACACACACACACACACACACACACACACTCCATCACTGCTGGTTTCCTGTTAAGCATGATAGCTGCAGTTGCTTTTTTGTTCCATTAACTCTGATATTGGAGTAGCAGCATTATGAGTTCGGAAATGTCTGACACACACACTCACTGACACACACACTCACCGACACACTGCTGGGTGGGAGTTTGCCGGTATCCAGGATTACACTGACAGCGGAAACTTCCAGGAACGTTCAGACAGACGGCGTTCTGCTGACACACCGGCCCGTTCTGACACTCGTCAATATCTGCACACACACACACACACGTCACAAACACACTTAACATCAGGGTTGGGGGTGACTCATTACAAGTAACTTGAGTAACGTAATCAGATTACTTTTTCAAGTAACTAGTAAAGTAACACATTACTTTTTCAATTTACAACACAGTATCTTACGTTACATTTTCAAATAAGTAACACTAGTAACTTTTTCACATTTATTGCCTGACATGTTGAGAGAAATAAAGTGAGGAGGTGTTGTGTGTAAAAGTTTTAAAAGTAACTTTCCCCAACACTGCTTAACATCATACACAGAGCATCTCATGTTGGAAGTAAATCATCATTAATGATTGTTAATCTAGAACCCGTCACTCATTCTGCTGTTTTTGTTGCAGACTCCAGAGTCAGACGAGGATAAACGAGCTTCAGAGACACAGATGGAGCTCTTACCCTCACAGATCAGCAGCTTGTCATTATAAACGAAACCCATCGGACATTCACAGCGGAAACTGCCGATCATGTTGATACACACACCGCTATTACATACACCGGGGATGTCACGGCACTCGTCGATGTCTGCGGATCACAGACAGACACACAGGGTGGATGTGAAGTCTTAGAGGAACACAGAACTGTGTGTTTGACTGTCTTTAAGTGTGTGTGATGAATGTATTTACCAACGATTTGTCCAGTGTAGATGTCAATGAAATATCCCGGTCTCTCACTTCCACACAGCACAGCGAACTCATCTGCAGCAGAGAACCATGTTACGGTCATGACTGTGTGTGTGTGTGTGTGTGTGTGTGTGTGTGTGTGTGTGCCGAATCCCTGACAATATTCAAGAAACAGCCTCTTTCTTCAACGCTTCCACTGTTTCACTGAAATCCCTCCCTGTTCACTTCTAGACAATGTTTGAAACTTTGCTCTTCTAGTGTTAATGTCTGTATTCTATGGAAGCTTGTTTCTGCCACAGAATAAAAAATAAAAAAGATAATTGCTACTTTTTATCTCACAACTGCGAGTTTACATCTCGCAATTCTGACTTTAATTCAGCTGCGTGTTACAAGGTCAGAATTGCGTGTATAAAGTCACAATTGCGAGAAATAAACTCACAATTCTGAATTCTTTTGTCAGAACTGCATGCTTAAATCTCGCAATTCTGACTTTACAACATGCAATTGACCCTTTGCAGGGAGTTTGATTGACAGGCGATCTGACCAATCATAATCCGCCATCCGCCATTTTTGTCCGACAAAGCAGTCAGGAGAGTTAGTGGATTAACGTTGGAGGATTTAAACTTGAGAAACGGCGTGTACTGACGTCTTTCCGCAGTTAAAGCAACATTCCTTCTGATGTTCATTCATGTTTATCTGATGCTGTAAATGAGCTAGAAGGAAGAGATGATCGGTTCACGAGCCGCTTTAACTGAGGCTCTACAGTGGTCACACATTAAAGACACATTAAAGTCACGCATTTATTGTTTAAATTTCATTAAAAAATGACCAAATTTGAAACTTGAGACTTTGTTTCGTATCAAAAGTAACCTGGTCTGTCCTGTGTGTCAGTGTGTTGTCAGTGTCCTCTCTGCTCCGCGATGTGTGTTTCACTGCGTGAGAACATGTGGTGTGAGAGAGGCGTGGCTTGTCGGACATAGCAACAGTAACTAAAGGGGGCGGGTCTTTGCGAACGGTCAATTGCGTGTTATAAAGTCAGAATTGTCTGTCTTTTTTTCCTTAGAATTGGACTCTCACAGATATAAACTCGCAATCTCGAGAAAAAAGTTAGAATTGCAACTTTATATCTCAAAATTGCAACTTTATAACACTCAATTGTGAGTTTAGATCTCAAAATTACAACTTTATAACACTCAATTGTGTTTATTTCTCGAAATTGCAACTTTATAACACTCAGTTGTGAGTTTATATCTCGCAATTCTGACCTTGTAATACAATACTCGCAACTGAATTAAAGTCAAAATTGCGAGATGTAAACTCGCAATTGTGAGATAAAAAGTAGCAATTATCTTTTAAAATGTTTTATTCTGTGACGGAGCTTCCATAGTATTGCTTTGTGTAAAGGCGTCTGCTAAACGAACAGATGTGAAGTGTGTGTCTCACTGGTGCTGGGAACGGGACAGCGCTCGCAGGGTTTATTCCAGGCCCGGCCGATGTTGTACGCGCAGCAGCAGAACTTCTTGGTCATGTTGAAGGTGAGTTCTCCATCACAGGTGGCGTTGTCAGAGTAGTAGTTCCTGTAACACAAGCTCTTCCGCATGTCTGAACACACACACCACAACAAACACGTCACAATCGGCACTAAAGGGAACCAAGCTTTCAACATTCAAAAGTGATTTTTATTAGAATCGAAATTCATATTTGAATCGATTTTCTCCCCCACCCCTAATAAATATAATGATAACTATACCGTTAATTATTAACGATAACTATAATGATGATCATTAACGATGCGTGTGCAGACTCACCCATGCAGTTGTTTCCTCCGTTGATCTGCATGTACTCCGGTGGGCAGATGCAGGTGTAGTTTCCAATAGTGTTGTAACACTGACCCGGACCACAGATGCCGGGCCGCTCACACTCATCCACATCTACACACACAGTGGATCATTTTAAACAGTCACATTTCACTTCTAACTAAAGCTCGCATCTATGCCCGTTGTTGAGTTAAAGCGAATGTTTCAAATGCATTTGTCGGAAGTAGTGCAACCAGCATTCATTTACTCTCAGAATTACTGATTATAATGGGCTCGGCTTGCTTTTGAAGCAACGCAGCACTTGGGTTTAGATCATGTGACTTTATATGTTAATAAGAATCATTCAATTGAAGTCACACAGGGTCCTAACCAATCACAACATTTTGTCTTTTGTTTGGTTTCGGGATCCGTCACTTTGCTCTTGGTAGCCACGCCCACAGAGTCCAGTCAAAGGTTTTGGATCGGTAAGATTTTTAATGTTTTTAAAAGAAGTCTCTTCTGCTCACCAAAGCTGCATTTATTTGATAAAAAAAAAAAAAAAAAAACACAGTAATATTGTTAAATATTATGACAATTTAAAATAACTATTTTCTATGTGAATATATTACAGAATATTTTAAACTGTAATTTAATCCTGTGATCAAAGCTGAATGTTCAGCATCATTACTCCAGTCTTCAGTGTCACATGATCCTTCAGAAATCATTCTAATATGATGATTTGATGATCAAGAAACATTTATGATTATTATCAGTGTTGAAAACAGTTGTGTACAATATTTTTTCAGGATTCTTTGATGAATAGAAAGTTTAAAAGAACAGCATTTATCTGAAATAGAATCTTTTCTAACATTATAAATGTCTTTACTGTCACTTTTGATCAATTTAATTCATCCTTGAAGAATAAAAGTATCAATTTCTTTCTGTTTTAAATTGTAATAATATTTCACAATATTACTGGTTTCAAATAAACGCAGCCTTGGTGAGCAGAAGAGACTTCTTTTAAAAACATTAAAAATCTTTCCGATCCAAAACGTCTGCTAGTAGTGTATATTAAGCTTCAAATGTGTCCTGATTGGCTGAGATATTTGCAGCTTCATGCTTATTTTTATTTTATTTTTTTCATTGTTTAGTTTCTGGCTGGTTTCTCGAGAGCTTTCTATCTGCACAGCTGAAACAGCGTACTGTGTGTAAAGCACTATATAAATGAAACGGACTTGACTTCTTAAGAGAGACAGAAGAGTGTGTGAAAGAGGAAGTGTGACTGACCTTCACAGATCCTGGTGTCTCCGTTGAGTTCGAAACCTTTCGGACATTCACAGTGAAAACTGCCAAACGTGTTGATGCAGTTTCCTCCCTGACACAGACCAGGCAGCTCCTGACACTCGTTGATATCTGACACACAGACACGACAGTCAACACACAGCACTGGAGAACGGGTGTGTGTGTGTGTGTATGTGTGTGTGTGCACTCTAGATCTACCCTCTAGTATCACCGTGATCGGATTGGGTCGGAATCCTTCTCCTCCGGGACACAGAATCTTGTACTCGGCTGAGGGAGAAACAATAACAATCAGTGAACAAAACGAGAGCTTGTGTGTGTGTGTGTGTGTGTGTGTGTGTGTGTTATATAATGAATTTCATGCCAACTACATGTCAATCATTAAGGATAACAATATCTACAATGATAATTGATGTGTGTGTGTGTGTGTGTGTGTGTGTGTGTGTGTGTGTGTGTGTGTGTGTGTGTGTGTGTGTGTGTGTGTGTGTGTGAGAGACTCACAGGAGTTGAGCAGTGGGCACCTCTCACAGGGTTAGGTGTGTGTGTGTGTGTGTGTGTGTGTGTGTGTGTGTGTGTGTGAGACTCACAGGAGTTGAGCAGTGGGCAGCTCTCACAGGGTTAGGTGTGTGTCTGTGTGTGTGTGTGTGTGTGTGTGTGTGTGTGTGTGTGTGTGTGTGTGTGTGTGTGTGTGTGAGACTCACAGGAGTTGAGCAGTGGGCAGCTCTCACAGGGTGACCC
>NC_138228.1:1225302-1235302 GCF_964197995.2 Scardinius erythrophthalmus
AAAAAAAATATTTTTATTTCAGCTTTTTTCCAATTTTTACTTTCATTTAGTTTAACTTGATGCACTAAAATAACTAAAACTGGAATAAAAAGCAAACTAATCTAGTGTACATCTCACTAATGGTAGGATACTGATATGTAAATATTTTCCAGATAATATTGTGCATATTTTTACCAATATATACACAGGGCAAGTACACACACATATGAGAGCAGTTTTCATCTATTGCTGAACTAAAGTTTGGCGACCCATGAAAAAGCTGTTTGCCCATGTCAACGGCCCCTTCCTGGAGCATGACATCATTTCCTGTAGTGCATGCTCTGACCCAGGGTCCTGTGAGCGCTCAGTGTCCATCTAATGAGCGTGTTTAACGAGTGTGTGTTGAACATGATGAAGTTCATCACATTCTGTTCCATCACTGAGTCTCATTAGAGCAACAGACTCCAGCTCTCCATGTGTCCTGAAATAACCGGAGCAGATCGACCTCTCTGTCGGTGTCTCTCGCTCTCTCTCTCTCTGTCGGTGTCTCTCGTTCTCTCTCGCTCTCTGCCAGTGTCCCTTGCTCTCTCTCTCTCTCTCTCTTGCTCTCTCTCTCTCTCTGTGTCTCTCGCTCTCTCTCTCTCTCTCTCTCTCTGTCGGTGTCTCTCTCTCTATCTCTCTCTCTGTCGGTGTCTCTCACTCTCTCTCTCTCTCTCTCTCTCTCTCTGTTGGTTCCTCTCTCTCTCTCTCCGTCTATCTCTATTTCTTGTCTTGTTAACACGCTGTGCTTTTATTAGAGCACATCTAATGCACAAAGTATGCGCCGGTTGACACCGAATCAAAGAGATTAAATGAGAGAGAGGGAATAACGGAGCGCTTCACTGTTAACTCCAAGATGAATGACTCAAGAAACGACTGAACTGGCCCTGATGGGAATTAATCTCAGATAAACAAGCTCATCAATAAAGACTCATTATGATGTCAGTCAAATTACACAGAATTAACGCAAAAACACATGAAGTGATGACAGAGAATGAAACTACATGATGAATGTTTGTCTAGAGCTGAAGTTTTATTTGTGAAGTAAATATATATAAATATATAAAATAACTTACCGGTTCATGTGTGTGTGTGTGTGTGTGTGTGTGTGTGTGTGAGTGTGTGTGTGTGTGTGTGTGTGTGTGTGTGTGTGTGTGTGAGTGAGAGAGAGAGTGTGCGTGTGTGTGTGTGTGAGTGAGTGAGAGTATGTGTACAATGACCTCTGACCTCAAACACTCCAACTACGCCCATGAAGCTGATGACCACTGATGATGTCAGCCTTATTTACAAGTGCCGATGGGCCAGTTAAAACACATCTGATGAGGAACGAACACACACACACACACACACCGGTCTTCGGACCTACAAACAGTCATCAATCACTGACTCCATCTCTGCCAGATTAATTATCCCACAATCCGACAGTGAAATGAGCAGAACTCAAAACAAATGACCTTCGGTTCATTACGATCAAACTTCAATCCCATCATGCCTGGAAAACATCTCGTTAAACGAAGCCCACGGCAAGACGTTTATAAATGACAAACATTAAAATCATCACCAGTAAAAACACACAGAGAAGCGGCTGCAGATGTGCGGAGAACGCCTCGGGATGAGGATGTGAAGGAAACATAAATAAAACCCGACATGCAGTTTCACATCGAGCAAAACACGGAACACTTCAATAATGGAAGAAATTCCTTCCGATGAATTTAGTAACACTTTAGTCATTACTAGTGTGTTCCCATGATCTTCACTTTAGAAAACTGATCCAAATCATTAGTAGTTTCTTTAGAGCAGCGGTCCCAAACCTTTTTTGCGCCACGGACCGGTTTAATATCAGACAATATTTTCACGGCCTTTAAGGTGTGGTGGATAAATACAACAAAATAAAATGATACGACCGGCATAAAAACTGGGGTATTTTTTAAATATAATAATAAACGTGAATCCAATGTGTAGGCCTACTCGCAAATCTTTATTAGCAGCGTCCTAGTAACATCACGCCTAAAGACAACTGAGAAAGCCTGAACACAAACAAAATGCCCCCCCAAAAGAAACAAATCTCCATGTTTTC
Source organism: Scardinius erythrophthalmus (assembly GCF_964197995.2). NCBI lineage: Eukaryota > Metazoa > Chordata > Actinopteri > Cypriniformes > Leuciscidae > Scardinius > Scardinius erythrophthalmus. The sequence continues at coordinate 1,227,398 of NC_138228.1, forward strand.
GGTGCTGATGCGTTAATGTAACATGTAAGGGTGGCGCTGCCAATAAAGCACCTAAAAGCTGTCACAACGAACCGGCAAAATTAATGATTATGAATATGTAAAATATAGCAGGAGACATTTTAATTGTTTACTAATAAACGAGTGTTTTCTGTGTCAGTGTCGGCTGCAAAGATGAAGTTGACGATGCTGACTCGCGATCTTCGCAGTAGTGAATGCACATTTCATACGGATTACATAAACAGAGAGCAGTCTGTTATCTTTCGTTTTGAATTGTTCTGTTTCAAGCTTTCTATACATGTCTCAGGTCTGTGAGGCGAGTAGGCCACCTTATACACTGAGTTTCGGTTCATTTATGAGACGAGCTCCAGTTCACACGCCGGCGCCTCCGTGTCGTGATTATCTATTTTCTAATAGATTTACTTCTTATTTATTAAATCCAGGCAATTGGTTGATGAAACATTGACTAAAATTAAGATAAAATTAATACAAAACGAAATAAAATTTAAAGACAGGCTTTGTGCTTTCTGAGGTCTCTGTGAAAGTTTTAAAGCAGTCTTTTAGTGCCGCTTTCAGAGCGCTCACGTCCGTAACGGAGAACTGTCCCGTCCGTAACATTTTTTTATTTTTTTTTGTGAAATAAATTTCTACATAAATGCGACTTAGGCTATATATGTTTTTTCTTCTTCATGGCGCATTTTTTGACTGCTGCGACTTATACTCCAGATCAGAGCTGGACTGGTAATCTGGCATACCGGGCAAATGCCCGGTGGGCCGATGTGCTTTTGGGTCGATACATCTCATACTTTATTTTTTTTTTTTTTTTTTGACGGCCCATAAAACTCGTACATCGGCGGCCCATTCGTTTTGTTTTGTTTAATTGACAGCGCTGGGTTAGTGCCGGTGTAATGCATTGGTCAAAAAAAAAGTAAGCGTTAGTTTTTTTTTTCCACTGACAGACCGGCCCATGAAACGCGTAGATCAGCGGCCCATTGGTTGGACCATGCCCCCAAACCCCCCTAGAGGTCCACCCACCACAGTTTTACCAAAATTCCTTTGAGAAACACTATGTCAATGCAGCTTATAGCTTGTTTTTTGGATTCATCACTGTGGAGTATAGTTCGACTGTATTAATAAATTACAATTTTGTACTTATTTCATCTGTTAACTCTCACTCGTTTATACTCACTCATTACATGGCATTAGCGGTTTTAATGAATAGGAGTTAAACAAAAACATATTCAAAGGCGTGCAAAGATGGGTGGTGTTTATGATCATATGTAGTGGGCCAGTCTGGGCCAAAATGCCAGGGCCGATTTTCTGTCCCAGTCCAGCCCTGCTCCAGAGCGACTTACAGTCCGGAAAATACGGTAAGTTATTTATTCTTTCTGTGCGGCCCGGTACCAAATGTCCCACGGACCGGTACTTGTCCGCGGCCCGGGGGTTGGGGACCCCTGCTTTAGAAGGATAAAGTCACACGGGAGTCATTACTGTCCAAATCCTCAAAAGTTTACAGTGACTTTAGTCAATATTAGGGAGTTATTAAGGCTGGGTATTCACACAAATTTCACAATTCGATTCGATTTCGATTCACAAGCTTGCAATTCGATTCGATTCGATTCAATATTGATTATTTTGGATATCAGGTACAATACATCTTAACATCTTTTACAATACATCCTACAAATCTCTGAACTAATGCTGTAAACTATGGGAGTCGGTGGTAGCCTACAGGCTTCATTAGCCTACTATAATATTGAAGGTAAAAATTAACTAATTTGTTTTCAAACACTTAAATTACACTTTTATTTATTTTTATAATAATAAAATTATATGAAATATAAACATGTAAATGGTGGCTGTCATAAAAACTTGCCAGATTTATTCAAACATGCATTAAATCAGGGTTCACCAATCTCGGTCCTGGAGGGCCGCTGTCCCTGCAGAGTTTAGCTCCAACCAGCTCCAACACACCTTTTTGAAAGTTTCTAGTATGCCTAGTGAGACCTTGATTAGCTGGTTCAGGTGTGTTTAATTGGGGTTGGAGCTAAACTCTACAGGACAGCGGCCCTCCAGGACCGAGATTGGTGAACCCTGCATTAAATATTGAAGAATTGCAGATTGCAGAATGCTCCTCTCTAGAGTTAATATTTCTCGCTGACTGACGAGTTTATGGTCACTGGATATGTTTTTTCTGACGTAAATGTGACGTTACATGACATTGTTCACAAGCTGTTTTACTGACGTCTTTCCACAGTTGAAACACTGATTGATTCCATGTCACATGATATGGACTTCGATAAGTTGTACTCTATCTTTTAACACACTTTCAGAAGCTCATTCAAGTTTATCTTGCGCTGTAACTGGTGTTATTAAGGCGGAAGAGAAGATCATGTGCTTCCCTTGAGCTGAGCCAGAGCGATCTCACGCCACAGCGACAAAACGCTATTTAAGTTTTGGAATTTCGTAAGAAAATGGATGTAATTTGAAATCTGAGACTTTGTTTCATATCAATAATAACGAAGCACAAAGATTATTGCGATTTATTGGATGGGATGCGCGCTACAATGTTCCATTCATTCATCAACTGAAAACAGGATGACTAATCGATTCTTGGGATTTAAGAATCGATATCGGTTCATAAAAATGAGAATCAATTAAAATCGAGAAAGCGATATTTTTTACCCAGCCCTAGGAGTTATCATGCTTTTCACTTTAGAAAATTGATCCAAAATAATTAGTAATTCATTCTGAAGGATTAGGTAATATTTGATTCATTACCATGATATTCACTTTAGAACTAATGATACATTATGCATTATTCATGTTAATTATGAACCTGTATATAGTAGTTCTCAGTGAGGAATGAAAAACAATAGTTATGGATTATCTAATAGTGAACCTCCACATTCACCTGAGCGATATTACTAACTAATTCATTAATCAGAGTTTGTTGTTAGTTAACAGTAGTTACTAGAGTGTTAATAGTGCGTTACTCATTAGTTCTTGTGTAGTTACTCATTAACCCTCTGGGGTCTGGGCTGTTTTTGGGGCCCTTGAGATGTTCTGACATGCCCTGACATTTGTGCTTTTTTCAGTTGCTTATAAACATATTAATGGCAAAGGTGTAAATTCACTATATAAAGCACAAACAGGGCTACCATAATATGTGAGCCACGTGTATGTACATGTTTTCATTTTTGAGAGAATAATGTTTATGCATGGTTATTGAAAAAAATAAAAAATAAAATTTCTGAAATAAGGCCACAAAACACATAGTAAATATGTGTCAATAAGACTTTTGAATAATGGATGTCCTCGCCTAGTGTTTTTTCTTCAAAATTATGTGAAAATACTCTTCCTTTATCGTTCACATAAAACAATACATTGATTTAAATTGATGTAAAACAGGTTTTGCTTGGAAAGCCAATATGCGAGGAGGCGTGAACGAGGAGTGGTTTACAACAATGTCCCACCCACTCTGCATAATGACTCTGCATAATGACTCTGCATAATGACTCTGCATAATTAGCCATTCATTCAGGTGTGACACTGACTGAGCCACAATGCAAGGACAAAAGATATATTTAGAAGAAGACTTATATTGACCATTTAAGATTTTGCTTACATCTATCTTGTAAATATGTTTTGCCATTTTATTAAAAAGGTTACAATTACAACAATATTACAATTTCAACAATATTTCAAGTGTACTCTTTCTTTGTAAAAAAAATTATAGCCTACATTTTATCTATGTATTCATTACTTTCATATTTCGCCTGACTGTAACGTTGTTTTCATGAAATATTAGGGCATATTGTTAATTTGTAGTTTAATACGTTGCTTATACAAATAGCCTACATTTTATTTCAGCATATTTCAGTCGATTTTTACTCATCTCAGTATAGCAATACAGCTTGCTGAAACATCATCATTCATTCACACACGCGATTTAAATTTAAACTGTCTTTGCCAGCTGTGGTAAACAGCGCGCATCTCTGCCGTTCATTCATTCATAAACAGAAACCCACATGAAGAAATTCACGTGAGAAGGAAAAAACTTACTAGTATTCCTCAGCTCGCTCCTCGATATACCCGCACTTCTGAGGGACATTTTCCATTATTATTCCTCACAGCTGCAAGACGGTGTAAACAAGTAATGATCTGAATAAACTTGTGTGTTTTCTCGAGCTGATATGGGGGCGTTCACAGGATTGCGTGGATTGCCTCAGTCATTTGCGTTTGAATAGCGTGCGCTCTCCGTGGGCGGAGTCATTACATCTGAATCAGCTGTAATTAGCTCGACTGGAATCGCTCTCTTTTAATACAGATTTCACAAGATGAGAATATTTGTTTTTTATATAAATTACTTCATTAAAAAGAAGAGAATTCAAGCTTCATGCCTGTGTGACTGTATGCCTGTTTGACTGAGTATTCGCTGAGTTATTGTTCATTTTCGGACGCATTTTAGAATGGTCTACACTGGCAGAGAGAAGGCAGAACTCGCCTCGTGTTTATTTTTCTTTATTTGGCAAAAAGCACAACACTTTGTTTTTATTGTGAGTATACACAAAAATAATACACATTTAACAGAATCGATTGATGTATGAAACTTGTTTTGTAAAATCAAAGTCAAAAGAGTATTTCGGGTCTCAATTCAACTCATAAGGAAAAAAGCGAGCAGATCACGCCGGCGTGATCTCCGACCTCTGAGGGTTAATGAAGGAATAGTGTTATAAAGTTTTACCGTAACCTGTCGTGTGTATCTCTCTTCCCTCCGACGGGTTCAGTCATGACACAAAAACAAGGAAAACACTCTAAAAAAAGCTTTTCTTACTTAGTATTGTTGTCTTGTTTCCAGTCCAAATATCAAACATTTCTTAAATCAAGATGCATTTACTAAAGTAGTGAAATAACATAAGATATCTTGCACCCAGCGCTTTTTACTTTGTACAGCGACGCATGTTTCATTCCTATTTTGCACCCGCGCACAGCAGACTCTTCCCTCCACAGACGCACGTCGGTAAATTAGGGAATGAACTTGCGCTCCCGGGGGCGGTTCAGTGAAAAGAGGAGGCGTGTTCCGGCGCAAACGTTCCCTGGTGCTATTTTGCAGATTCAAAAAACAATTCCGAAAAACCTGGTGTAAAGTCAGTGGCGCGTTGCGCATGTTTTTCAGATGCTATTTTAAAGGGGAAATGAAGCAGTCAATCAAGTTTACATGATTTACAAGATGGATTTCCACTTTAATCAACAATTATATAAGAAACATGACAAATGTAAACATATAAAAGAAAAAAAAGAAAAACCGTTATATCTTTTGCTGCCAGGGCGCTGCCATTGTGTGCAGTATTCTAAAGTGTGACGTCACGGGGTTGGTTGGCTTTAATAAACCTGGCTGAATGTATTAATATCACGACGTCAAACTGTCTACACCACGGAGTTTTGACCGCGAACAACTAACGTTAGGTACAGTCATTATTAGCTAACAGCTGTAAGCATGAACTAGCTAACACTAACTTAGTGTTTAGCTAACTTTAGTGGAGTTTATTAGTACCAGACAAAAAGACGACGTCTAACGTTAACGTTATGTTAACAAACTGCACATGGAAACATTGTTCGCGATGTCTGCCATCATATTCATGTCTCTTGTCAACAACACCATGTAAGTTAGCATGTATTAATATATGCATTTGAGCCGATACGGCGTGGGAACCGAGCAGTGGTAAGTTACGTTGTTATGTCGAACAGCGGGTTGTGGTTTTGGGCGAAGAGCGGGTTGGTAAGTTGCAGCGCGTGTGGCTGTTGTAATGCGATGCCCACCGTGTCAGAGTCCATCTGCTGTATATAACATATGTTAGACTTCATTAGTTGTTCGCGAATCGCGGTCAAAACTCCGTGGTGTAGACAGTTTGACGTCGTGATATTAATACATTCAGCCAGGTTTATTAAAGCCAACCAACCCCGTGACGTCACACTTTAGAATACTGCACACAATGGCAGCGCCCTGGCAGCAAAAGATATAGCGGTTTTTCTTTTTTTTCTTTTATATGTTTACATTTGTCATGTTTCTTATATAATTGTTGATTAAAGTGGAAATCCATCTAGTAAATCATGTAAACTTGATTGACTGCTTCATTTCCCCTTTAAGGGCGCATGCTTGGCCATAATGTAGCGTGTGCACAACACACACTTTGCTTCTCTCATCTACACAGAAGCAGCAGTTCACATTTTTTCAAACCATACATAATTACAAGGAAAAATATTCCACACGAGGGAAATCATTGTTGTGTCCATGAAGATGTGAAAAAATAGGCGTAAATCTAGCTTACACATTTACCCAAATGATCATACGCCTGTTTAAGCGAAGCTAATCTGGGTGTGTTTCTCCATCCCCAATGTCACTTCTCTGTGTTTTACGGCCCTGACGAGAACGCCGGTCTCCTCGGCTGTGAACCGCTCCTGGCAAATCCGCCGTTATAATAGCAATCCGCCATGGAACAAGCGCGTCTGCTCTTAAAGGGAATGCGAGATGACGCTCTGATTGGTTTATTTCACGTTACGCCCAAACCACACCTATGAGTAATGAAGCTCTTCAGACCAACACATTTTAGATTTGCGTGATCCGCCCACAAAGTTACTTGCGTTTCACGCTTGATACTTGCGTTTCAGATCGTTAAAATAGGGCCCAGTGTATTTTTGTCTTGTTTCCAGTCCAAATATCAAACATTTCTTAAATCAAGATGCATTTACTAAAGAAGTAAAATGACAAGTCTTCTTTTCTGGGTAAATTAATCAAAAATTGTATGAGTTTTTGCTTAAAACAAGTAAAATTATCTGCAAATGGGGTAAGAAAATAATACAATTATTAAAAATAAGAAAATAATCTTGTTTCTTTTTGAATTAAGATTATTTTTCATATCCCATTGGCAGATAATTTTGCTTGTATTACACTTAATTCTGAGTAATTCCCCTAGAAATTCACAAATTCCCCTTATGTCATATTACTCATCTAGTAAATGCTTCTTGATTTAAGAACTTTTAGATATTTGGACTGGAAACAAGACAAAAATACTAAGCAAGAAAAGCATTTTTTGGAGTGAACGAGGAAAACATGGAGCAGGGGATTCTGGGAACGCCCGTGTGGTTCGACTGGTTAACCGCCTCTAATGGGCCGTTTCATTAGGGATTGATCAGCGCTCAGGAATCCGGGCCGAATATCTCCCAGAGTTCCTCACGTGTACAACATCCCGAGCTCCCGGGAACATGTGGCGTGTCTTTCCCTCGCCAGCAGAATTCCTGAACACTGACTCAGAACCGAGGAAAACATGAGCGGCTCTGGATTTCCTTCAGATCGTGCCGGAGAAGCTCGGGATTCAAACAGCCTAGCAACAGCTCAACAGCGTAGCAACTCACTGAACTCCCTCATTACAGACCATAGTCAACATTCTAATAGCTGAGCTCAGATCAGGCCGTCAGGCCGTCGGATGAACACACACACACACACCGCTTCATATAGAGAAACATCAGCCGTCGGATGAAGTGTGTGTGTGTGTGTGTGTGGTGTGTGTGTGTGTGTGTGTGTGGTGTGTGTGTGTGTGTGTGTGTGTGTGTGTGTGTGTGTGTGAGTGTTAGTGTGTGTGTGTATGTGTGTGTTAGAGAGAGAGAGTGTGTGTGTGTGTGTGTGTGTGTGTGAGAGAGAGTGTGTGAGTGTTAGTGTGTGTGTGTGTATGTGTGTGTGTGTGTGTGTGTGTGTGTGTGTGTGTGTATGTGTGTGTTAGAGAGAGAGAGTGTGTGTGTGTGTGTGTGTGTGTGTGTGTGAGAGAGTGTGTGTGTGAAGGGCGTCTCACCTGTACAGCCTGTCGTCCCTTTCCTGACGGAGAATCCGAGGTCACAGTGACAGATGAA
>NC_138228.1:1240302-1242802 GCF_964197995.2 Scardinius erythrophthalmus
TAATCTACGACGGAAACACATTTACTGAATGAATCCCTCAATAAACTCATGCGGCTTTGGCTCAGCGTCGGCTGTGATTGGATAACTGGAGTAACCAGCGGACCAATGGCGTCGCAGCGTCTCTACTGCTGATTTGGTGTTTCTGAAACGCCGGAGTCGAAGTGTGTGATCAGAACGATCTGGTGTAACTCCCTCCAGAGGCGTCTCACACACACGAGTGTGTTCCCGAACACCAGCATCCCAACGCCAGAGAACACGACAGCGCTTACTGTGTTTCGTCTGACGCTCGAGACACACTCGTTTATGATGGAGGGAGAACACACACATTACAGCAACTTACACTTTATTACTGATATTTTACACCAGGAAGTGATGATTATGTTCTCTTGAACGCATGGGAGGGAAACGCTGCTTTATTCACAAGTGTTTTATGTGATAATACTCCAGTTGTGTGTTAAATTCGCAACTTTGGATGGAAACAGCTACTGAAACGTGTGTGTGTCACATTATGCTCTACGTGTCTTGGTTCAGATTCCCGCCACTCATCTATCTCCTTGGTTACAGCCATTATTAGTCCATCCGTGTCAGCTGTGTTCTATTAATTATCCTCGTTTGTCCTATCCTAAGTTCATCCGTCTACGTTTGAAGTGATGTGTGTGTTTAGACTCATCCCTGTTGAGATTATTGTGTTGGAGCTTTACTCATCCCTCTTCATCCGCCTGTCTACACACACGCGTTACAGTGTGAGAGTCTCACCCATGCAGTTCTTCATCATCATGAATCCGCTCTCGTATCCAGTGAAACACTCGCAGTGAAAATCCCCAGCTGTGTTCACACACGTGCCATGACCGCACAGGTCAGGAGAGATGCGACACTCGTCGATATCTGTCAACACACACATATACACAGAGTATATAACACACACACAGCACAAAACGAGTGAGGACACAGTTCTTCACCGCTTGCAAAAATCAACCAAGATGACTTAAAATTAGTTAAAATTAGACAAAAAAAGCATGAAAATAAACTAGAATTAAGATCCTTCTTATTTTAATTCTCCTCCTCAACAACTGGGATTCTCACGGTCATGGAAAACATGAACATACGAAGAAGCCTCATTTTAAAAGTGTGATTTCTAGACCTGGAAAAAGTCCAAATACATAAAATCTTAGCATTTTTATAATCAATACATATTTTTATCCTTATGCCATTAGAACAGGGTGAGTTACTCTTAAAAAGTAAGTAATCACTAGCAACTAATTACATCTTCATCAGTGCAATTAGATTACTGTACTAATTACTTTCCCTAAAAAGTATTGCGTTACTTATTACTTCCTGAATATCATATCAACCTCGACCAGTTGAACAACACAAGGAAAGACATGAAACTGCTCTTTTCATTCTGTCAAATAATTAATATCAAAGTGCATAAATTATTCATGAACTGACCAAACTATTTAAAGGGAGAAGGTTACATCAAAACATTCATTTTAACATTGGAAGTTTAATTTTGATGCTAAATCCACTATTGTTGTGTATAGAATTGTTCTATATAGTATTTATAGCAATTACATCAGAAGTTACTGTAATTATTTTAGTTGCTTGAACACTTTCTTCTAGTAAATTACATTTTAAAAAGTTTTGAAAATAAAGCTGTCATTGCCCATGATTCTGTGTTTCTGATGACCTGAGCCTCATGCACACCTGTGTGTGTGTGTGTGTGTGTGTGTGTGTGTGTGTGTGTGTGTGTGTGTATGAGAGATGGTCTCACCTGTGCAGTTCCTCTCGTCGAAGTCCAGAGCGAAGCCTCCGTCACACTTGCAGCGGAAGCTGCCGATGGTGTTCCTGCAGCGGCCGTTCGTACACAAGCTGTGAATCATCTTACACTCGTTTATATCTGACGAGAAGCAGAGATTAACGACGAGTCAGGGCGAATGAAGGAACCAACAAATGAAGGAGCAAACCAACAGTGGAGGATGAGGTACACAAATACCCTAATAAAACATTACTCTGGTGAATTACTCAATCAAAAGTACTTGATTTTTAATGAACTTAAGAATTAAAAGCAAAAAGTATTGATCAATGAACCATGTAACCAAGTTATGCGAGTTAAGTAATCAGATTACTTTTTCAAGTAACTAGTAAAGTAATGCATTACTTTTAAACTTACAACCAATTATATGAGTTACTTTTTCAAATAAGTAACGCTTTGCTTTCCTACGTATTGAAAATAAAAATTATTAGCTACAAAAACTATTAGCAAACCTGCAATCATTAAAAATGGTAAATTACACAAATATACTTTATGCATTTAGGCTCAATCCCAATTCTATTTTATACCCCTTCGTCTACCCCTAACCCTTCGCCTACCCCTACCCCTTGCCCCTTGAAACAGAGTGTCAAGGCGTAGGGGTGAAAATATTCCCCTAAGAAATGGGACACCACTACATGTCATTATACATCGTCGCTAGCGCCTACGTCACAGGAGATGCGCCAATGT
>NC_138228.1:1252802-1257802 GCF_964197995.2 Scardinius erythrophthalmus
GCAGGTTTAGGGGTCGGGTTAGTGTGTGTGTGTGTGTGTGATGGGCAGGTTTAGGGGTCAGGTTAGTGTGTGTGTGTGTGTGTGATGGGCAGGTTTAGGGGTCAGGTTAGTGTGTGTGTGTGTGTGTGATGGGCAGGTTTAGGGGTCAGGTTAGTGTGTGTGTGTGTGATGGGCAGGTTTAGGGGTAAGGTTAGTGTGTGTGTGTGTGTGTGTGATGGGCAGGTTTAGGGGTCGGGTTAGTGTGTGTGTGTGTGTGTGTGTGTGTGTGTGTGTGTGTGTGTGTGTGTGATGGGCAGGTTTAGGGGTCGGGTTAGTGTGTGTGTGTGTGTGATGGGCAGGTTTAGGGGTCAGGTTAGTGTGTGTGTGTGTGTGTGTGTGTGTGTGTGTGATGGGCAGGTTTAGGGGTCAGGTTAGTGTGTGTGTGTGTGTGTGTGATGGGCAGGTTTAGGGGTAAGGTTAGTGTGTGTGTGTGTGTGTGATGGGCAGGTTTAGGGGTCGGGTTAGTGTGTGTGTGTGTGTGTGTGTGTGTGTGTGTGTGTGTGTGTGTGTGTGTGTGTGTACCTGAGTTGAGCGGTGGGCATGGTTGGCACGGCTCTCCGAAGGCGTATTCCACGTTGGCGCAGCAACATTCAGATTTGGTCACGGCGCCGAAGAATGGTCGCACACACTGACCGCGTTTATACCCTCCGTAACACGTGCTGCGCATGTGTGTGTCTGCGGGAGAGCAAACCCTTCTCACATCAGTCATCAAGAGCTCCGTCAAGAGACGGGACACATGCTCATTTCAACAACAACAACATGCCGTGATAAACAGCCATTGACTAAATGACTGCAGAACACGAAGAGACATTATGCTCAAAGTCTTGGTGTTGTTTTCAGGCTCTACTAGAACAGGTTTTCCTGCTTGAATGTCGATTATTCTCCTCATATTCTCCATTGTTGCGGCTCCTCTCTTCCCAGTCTGTCAGTATCGCTCTGTTTACTTCCTGTCTCTATGAAGCCCCTCCTTCTGAAAAGCACACTGTGCTCTGATTGGTCGGCTGGAGCAGTGTGTTGTGATTGGTCGAGCGCTTTGAGTGTGTTTGGGAAATGTCCCGCGCCTTTCCATAACCGCCAGTTTAACACACTACTAACTAACTCAACCAGGCCCCGCCCCTTTATTTTGTGTAGTGTTGCTTTCGTCAACGAAAATTATGACGAAATATTGTCGTCAACGAACCGTTTTCACCTGACGAAAACGAGACGAGACGAGACGTAAATGCATGGTCATGTGACGATGACTAAAATACATGTATGATGCATTATCGTTGACGAATAAAAACGAGACTAAATGTGGCGTACAAAATAAAAACTATGCTAAAATGTCTCCTCATTTTCGTTGACCAAAACGAGACGAGACGAAATGTTATAACGTCACGACGAATGAGAGAGTTGTGCGTGAACCCATAGCTTTGTCGGCTTTAAATTCTGTTTTGCGATCTGGTCACCCGATTATCAGCGAATTTAACAATATTATTCCATTAGTTTTTCTATTAAAATGTATCATTGATATATTTGACACATTCATAATCATTACTTTTGCCGGTTCTTTGTGACAGCTGTTATGTGCGTTATGGCAGCGTCTCTGGTTACATGAACGCGTCATCGCATCAGCACCAGAACATGGAGATTTTATTTTAGAGAATAATCGCACAACCTATTCGATATTCTATAATTAAATAAACTAATCGAATATACAAAAATAGTGACTCATCCCTGAATCTCTTGTTTCTTTTCCCAAATCTTCACTCACGTCTCACCCATTTTCTAAAGGGATTTTACACGTTTCTTCATTGGTTCGCTTTTAATTAGGCCTATTATATTCGTATTCTTTACTGTGGTAAAGTATAGCATACATTTGTACTTGCATGTCAAATTCTTTTTAACACAGTTTGTGTTTCCTATATTAGACATAGGGCGCGTCAAGTTTAGTTGTAAAGCGCGTTTCACACGCGCGGGTGATTTTTAGTTTCACTTTCTCTGGCAGCGCAATCTCAAACATAGCCTAAATATTTTGCCCATGTGGAGGATAAAATTCGCTATTCAGACCAATTTACATCAAGTAGAAAACACGAAGATTAGATATCATAAAGAGATCGATGGTCTCTTTTCTGCTCGTGTCCCTCAGAGCGCAGAGTGGTTGGCTATTCTGCTATATCAGGCGTCTTTGTGTGGAAATATAAAACGAGTTTTTATTTTTTTAAATACCCCCCCAACCACCGCCGGTAGTTGGTCCATTACCGCGGTGGTAAAAAAAACTGCCACCGTCACTGCCCTAAATATAGGCTACTAAATAGGCTATAATAAGATAACCTTGTTTTGAAATTCTATATTGACTGGGTTAAATAGAATTGCATTACTAAAAAGAGACTAAAATACAATTTTCATTGACTAAAACTAGACTAAAATGTCATGAGTTTTCGTCGACTAAAACTAGACTAAAATGTCATCAGTTTTCGTCGACTAAAACTTGACCAGACTAAAAAGAGTATGAACGTGACTAAAACTAATAAAAACTAAAACGACAGCTTGACACAAAGACTAGACTAAAACTAAAATTAAAACAGGCCGCCAAAAACAACACTAATTCTGTGCATTAATTATTTATGAGGAATATTGTTGTTGCTTCACTGCACTTAAAATTGAAAAGAAATGTCTTTTAATTTTACAGTAGGCCGATATATTTATATTGTTTTTCATGAATGTGAGTCATGACCGTTGGTCTGAAGGTCTGGCTACGCGAGACTATGAATGTTTATTTTGAATGTCTATCAAGCCAGTGAAGCTATTGGTTTATTTACAGTGGCTGCACTGGTGCACAATTATTTAATAAACAATTCACTACATTTTTGTCTGTATATTGTTTTACAAAGTTAGGAAAATAATGTTTATTTTTGCCTTTCACAAAAGAATAATCACAGTCTCTTCCCCACAGTAAGGCTCACAGATACAGTTCATATGGTAATTCAGCACTGGTTTTTTATTATTATTTTAGTATCGGATCGATACTGAATCCCAGGTATCGGAATCGGTATCTGAGGCAAAAAAGGCGGATCGGACCACCCCTATTTTCAACACACTACTAACTAACTCAACCAGGCCCCGCCCCTTTATTCTGCTGATGAATTATTTAAATGAGGAATATTGTGACATGTTCGTTCTCGGAAGAAACTCAAGACTTTCAGGGAGTTCAGAAACAGTGACACTGATATAGAGAAGAACTGGAACTTTGCAGAGCTTTTTTTTCTCAGAATTGTGAGGAAAAAAGTCAGAATTGCGAGAAAAGAATCAGAATTGTGAGAAAAAGTCAGAATTGCAAGAAAAAGTCAGAATTGCAAGAAAAAAGTCAGAATTGCGGGGGAAAAGAGTCAGAATTGTGAGAAAAAGTCAGAATTGTGAGAAAAAGTCAGAATTGCAAGAAAAAAGTCAGAATTGCAAGAAAAAAGTCAGAATTGCGAGAAAAGAATCAGAATTGCGAGAAAAGAATCAGAATTGTGAGAAAAAGTCAGAATTGCGAGAAAAGAATCAGAATTGTGAGAAAAAGTCAGAATTGCAAGAAAAAAGTCCGAATTGCGGGGGAAAAGAATCAGAATTGTGAGAAAAAGTCAAAATTGCAAGAAAAAAGTCAGAATTGCGGGGGAAAAGAGTCAGAATTGCGGGGGAAAAAAGTCAGAATTGTGAGAAAAGAGTCAGAATTGCGGGGGAAAAAAGTCAGAATTGCGGGGGAAAAGAGTCAGAATTGCGGGGGAAAAAAGTCAGAATTGCGGGGGAAAAGAGTCAGAATTGCGGGGGAAAAAAGTCAGAATTGTGAGAAAAGAGTCAGAATTGAAAAGAGTCAGAATTGCGAGAAAAGAGTCAGAATTGCAAGAAAAAAGTCCGAATTGCGGGGGAAAAGAATCAGAATTGTGAGAAAAAGTCCGAATTGCGAGAAAAAAGTCCGAATTGCGAGAAAGTTTTTCAGAAAAGAGTCAGAATTGCGGGGGAAAAAAGTCAGAATTGCGGGGGAAAAAAGTCAGAATTGCGGGGGAAAAAAGTCAGAATTGTGAGAAAAAGTCAGAATTGCGAGAAACTAACTAACTAACTCAACCAGGCCCCGCCCTTTTATTCCACATATAAATTATTTAGATGAGGAATATTGTGACGTGTTCGTTCCCAGAAGAAACTCAAGACTATAATGGAGGCGTTTCAGGAGTTCAGAAACACTGACACTGATATAGAGAAGAACTGGAGCTTTTCATGATTAATCATCAACATCACACACTGAAGAAAGATGAAGATGGAGAAAAAGCTTAAGAGAATCTGAACACACACATGCGGTTGCGCTCACCTACACACACGCGCCCGTCCAGTCCCACGGCGAGTCCCGGCATACACTCGCACTTGAACGAGCCCTCCGTGTTCACGCAGCGACCGTTCATACACATGCCGGGAACATCACACTCGTCCACATCTGACACAAACACACACACACATGACACACTACATGAACAAAACATCCTCAAACCCTCACCCTTCCCTCGCTGCTCAAAATTATTTTAATCCACTAATCCACTAAATCCGCTAATCTTATTTTATTTAATTTTGATAATATTTTTCTATTTTTTAATGCTATTTTTATTTTTATTTTATTTACCTTTAAATTACTAGATTTGATCAATAAATAAAGAATAATTTAAGCACATTCCTCACATTCTTTCAACTTAAATTCAAAATAACACACAATTTCATACATAACCCTTTTAATTCAGCTCTAAATGTCTAATAAACCTTTATTTTTAAAAGTGCGTGCTCTTTAATACACAATAAAAATGATCAACAAACACATGAAAGTGTCATATATGAGGATATTCAGAGTTTGACCTCTGGATCTGGATCTCTGTCTGCTAAACATCTGCTTTTCTGTGTCCAGGAACTCCAAACTTCGATTTCGGGGTGAACCACTTCTTTAATGTGACTTCTAT
>NC_138228.1:1262802-1277802 GCF_964197995.2 Scardinius erythrophthalmus
TATATTTTCCAAAACACATTTTGCTCTAAAACTGTGAGAAAAATCAAAGCCATAAATCTAAACAAGTTGTGTTTCAAATTTGAGGTTAATATCTCAAAAAATTAGCTTTCAGTGAGATTTAGAAAATTTGGGAAATTCGCTTCCCATTAATTCCCAATGCGCTCATTTTTGACCATGAGGAACACAAGTGTGACTGTTGTTTTCAGGACCATTAAACCTGTTCAAATCATGTCCATGTTTTTTTTGTGTGTGTGTGTGTGTGTGTGTGTTCATATAGGAAGTGCCAAAACCTTTACTAAGTTTCATACCATTCCGATGAAGTAAAAAATTCTACAAAAACAAAACGTAAATTTGTTTCGGTCAAGATTGACTGAACAGCACCAGAGGGTTAAACACGTTACATGATTTCTGCATCGTAATCATTATTTATTATCAGTTTTGTTCTTTCTGTATTGCTTGTTAAAATGCTATTTCAATAGTTCAATTGATCTAAACCGTTTACATCATTGTTTTAATGACAATAGAAATTTCAGCCATTACACTGCAAAAAAATGCTTTTCTTACTTAGTATTTTTATCTTGTTTCCAGTCCAAATATCGAAAAATACTTGAATCAAGATGCATTTACTAGATGAGTAAAAGATGTTATGTCTTGCTTTTGGGGAAATAAATCCAAATTAAAGGGGTGGTTGATTATGATTTGACTTCTCTAACTTTAGTTAGTGTGTAATGTTGCTGTTTGAGCAGAAACAACATCTGCAAAGTTACAACGCTCAAAGTTTGCTTTTAAAGAAATCGCTTTTTAAGGACTACAACAAACGGCTGGTAGAGACTACACCACATTCCTCCCGGCTGACATCGCCAACACTAGAATTTACATAAACTCCGCCCCCGGGAACATGATTTATAGATTATCAAGACAGAATATGCTAATCAATGACTAGAAGATAACTACACATCAGCTTCATAAACTCATCAACTAACCATTCAGAAATGTCCTGTTGCTTCTACATGCCGTCTCTTCTTCTTGAGTCTCTCCATCATTGTCTGACTCCGATTTGAACATAAAGACTAAAGGTTTTTGAAATTGTCAGTGCATGTGTGTGTGTGTGAGGTAAAAAGACACAAGCTGTTGAAGCTCCGCCCCCTGCGCCGGGAGCAGCAGCTCATTTGCATTTAAAGGGACACACACAAAAACTTTGCGTTTTTGCTCACTCTCAAAAAGTGACATTTTTAACATGCTATATAAAAATATCTGTTGGGTATTTTGAGCTAAAACTTCACACACACACTCTGGGGACATCAGAGACTTATCTTACATCTTGTGAAAAGGGCATTATACCCCTCCCTTTAAGTGAGTTTTTGCTTAAAACAAGAAAAATGATCTGCCAATGGGGTAAGAAATTTATTCTTGTTTCGGTTTGAATTAAGATTATTTTTCATATCCCATTGGCAGATAATTTTGCTTTTTTTAAGCATCAACAACTTAATTTTGATTAATTCCCCTAGAAAACAGGACATAATATCTTATATCATTTTACTCATCTAGTAAATGCATCTTGATTTAAGAATGTTTAGATATTTGAACTGGAAACGAGACAAAAATACTAGGAAAAGCTATTTTTGCAGTGTAATAAAGCTGCTAATGAAGCTGCGTGAACTAAACTGAGAGACAGACAGTACAACGAGATCGTATCTTCAGAGATTAAAGGAAACTGACTGTCGTGTTAAAGCGTGTTTTGTGGCGTCACCTGTTCCGCGGATGGGACACATCTCTGGGACGGTGGACCCGGACCAGCATCCTCGGTTCTCACAGCAGCACTGGCTCTTCGACATGCGCTGCGGCAGCAGGTTAGCACAGCGTCCGCTCACTATGTTAGCGTAGCAGACCCCTGTGCGGGAATCTGGAGCAGAACACACGTTCACACTGCAGGTCAATACAGAGTCACTCCACTTCTGAGGGCTTCACTTGGTTCTGTTACATTTCTGGAGCTAAAATATTCTGCGTTCGTAAATTACGTGGACACACACACACACACATCTGGTTCGCTAACTTTGTGGGGACTCTCCATAGATGTAATGGTTTTTATACTGTCCAAACTGTATATTCTGTCCCATTACACTAACCCTACCCATCACACACACACACACACACACACACACACACACACACACACACACACACACACACACACACACACACACACACAC
Organism: Scardinius erythrophthalmus; assembly: GCF_964197995.2. NCBI lineage: Eukaryota > Metazoa > Chordata > Actinopteri > Cypriniformes > Leuciscidae > Scardinius > Scardinius erythrophthalmus. The sequence continues at coordinate 1,265,013 of NC_138228.1, forward strand.
ACACACATTAACCCGACCCCTAAACCTACCCATCACACACACACACACACACTAACCCGACCCCTAAACCTACCCATCACACACACACACACACACACACACACACACACACACATTAACCCGACCCCTAAACCTACCCATCACACACACACTAACCCAACCCCTAAACCTACCCATCACACACACACACACACACACACACACACACATTAACCCGACCCCTAAACCTACCCATCACACACACACACACACACACACACACACACACACTAACCCGACCCCTAAACCTACCCATAACACACACACACACACACACACACACACACACACACACACACACACACACACACACACACACACACACACACACACTCTAACCCGATCCCTAAATCTACCCATCACACACACACACACACACACACACACACACACACACACACACACACACACACACACACTAACCCGACCCCTAAACCTACCCATCACACACACACACACACACACACACACACACACACACACACACACACACACACACACACACACACACACACACACACACTAACCCGACCCCTAAACCTACCCATCACACACACACACACACACACACACACACACACACACACACACACTAACCCGACCCCTAAACCTACCCATCACACACACACACACACACACACACACACACACACACACACACACTAACCCGACCCCTAAACCTACCCATCACACACACACACACACACACACACACACACACACACACACACACACACATTAACCCGACCCCTAAACCTACCCATCACACACACACACACACACACACACACACACACACACACACACACACACTCTAACCCGATCCCTAAATCTACCCATCACACACACACACACACACACACACACACACACATTCACCCGACCCCTAAACCTACCCATCACACACACACACACACACACACACGCACACATACACACACACACACACACACACACACACACACTAACCCGACCCCTAAACCTACCCATCACACACACACACACACACACACACACACACACACACACACACATTAACCTGACCCCTAAACCTACCCATCACACACACACACACACACACACACACACACACACTAACCCGATCCCTAAATCCCTAAAACATGTACACACACACACACACACACACACACACACACACACACTGTGTGACAGCACAGTCACGTATAATGACGGAGCATCTCCAGCTGCAGGAGTGTGAGCGAGTGATGATGGAGGAGGAGAAGAGAGGGATGTTTGGCTCAGGAAACGTTTGGAGTGGATCAAGTCATAGCGCACATTCCTTCCACACCGAACCGCAGCCAACACACATCAGACCACTGACCCACTTACACACACACACACACACACACACACACACGAGACATCCTCCATCACACACAACCATTCATTTTTACCCTTTCATGTAATAATTCATTCTGTTTAATGTGCTTTACTGGCCTGACGAATGACTGTACGCATGTTCTGCCACAGCCAGTTACAGTCAGAGGAGTTCAAAATGTAAAATGAAAATAAATTATTTTGAAATAAAACCAATTAAAATAAAACACGTACTAAAATCAAACCAAAATAAATACTTAGTAAAAATGTATCAAATCATAAAAAGTAAAATGAAAATAAATAATTTTAAAATTAAAACAAATCAAAATAAAACTCTAAAAATGTAATTCTGAAAATGTAAAATGAAAATAAATAGTTTAAAATTAAAAACTAACAAAAATTTGATTAAAAATTAATTAAATCATACATTAAAATAAATGAATGGTTTAAAAACAATCAATCAAAATAAAACACTTATTAAAAATAAATTAAATCATAAATATGTAAATATAAACCAAAATAAAACACACTACAAAAAAATTCTAAAAATGTCAAATTAAAATAAATTATTTTAAAATAAAAACAATAAAAATAAAACAGTAGAAATTAAATTTAAAAAATGTTAAATGATAATTTATTTTTTTTGAAATATATAAAATCAAAACAAAATACTCACTAAAAATTAAACTAAATAAGATGAAATTTTTGTTTTGTTTACTTGCATGTCATGTGACCATTATTACAGTAAAAGAACTACAGTAAAAGTGTTGTTAAATTATTAAAATATGACTTTGAAATCTCAGGGGGAGAAAGAGTTTCGGCTGACAAACACGTTTGGGAATCCCTGAACCACAGCAATGTGACGTTTTCAGTGAGAGGTGTTTCGTTCACATCTGACCGTGAGTTTGCAGGGGATTGTGGGGGATCCTCCACCTCTGCATTTTAAATGTGACCAATAAGAAAACAGTGCTAGTTGCTCAGGCCGGCGGGACTCACCGATGCAGCGCGAGCCGTCCAGCGCCGTGTCGAAGCCCACGGGACACCTGCAGAAGTAGCTGCCGATGGTGTTGGAGCACTGACCTCCGCTGCACAGGCCCGGTGTGTGTGAGCACTCGTCGACGTCTGGGACACACAGCACATCACACACCAGTTACAGCAACACTTCACCTGATCATACACTCACCTTCACACGTGATGATCTTCTGGATAATGACTGCGCAGAAATCGCTATCCACACCACTGTTCAGAGGTCAGGGGTCGGTCGGAGTCACCAAGGCTGCGTTAATATTAATAATTTTTTAAATATTATTCTAATGTAAATCATCTGTTCTCTATGTGAATATACAGTAAAGTGTAATTTATTCCTGTGATCAAAGCTGAATGTTCAGCATCATTACTCCAGTCTTCAGTGTCACATGACCCTTCAGAAATCACTCTAATATGATGATTTGATGATCAAGAAACATTTATGATTATTATCAATGTTAAAAACAGTTCATATTTTTGTGGAAACTGTGATACTTTTTATTTTTCAGGATTCTTTGATGAATAAAAAGTTGAAAGCACAGCATTTATTTGAAATAGAATCTTTCATGACATTATGAATGTCTTTACTGTCACTTTTGATCAATTTATGTGTCTTTGATAAATAAAAGTATTAATTTACTTAAAAATTATTAATAATTAAAAAAAATTCTAAATAATTATTTTAATTACTTAAAAATATAAAAATTGACTGAAAAAACTTTTGAACGGTAGTGTTTATGATGTTGTATAAACAAATCGATAAAAAAAATACATTTATCATTAATGACAACTACTTTAAGAAAGACTGGATTAGGCCGGCGAGTGAAGGACGGTTATCTGAGAAACACTAAACAGGAGCGAGTCCATTATCACTCGGTGCTTTCCAGAGTTCTGGAACGTTATTTCTGAGTCCGGGGCGGGTACAGACACACACACACACACACACACACACACACACACACTCACATGCACTCACACAGACACACGGACACTCACACATTCATACTCACTCACACACTCACACTCACACACACACACACACACACACACACACGCGCTCTCTCACTCACACACTCACTCACTCACTCACTCACTCACTCACTCACTCACACACACACACACACACTCTCTCACTCACTCACACACACACACACACACACACACACACTCGGTTCTGCAATCTCACTGGAGTTCAGCAACAGCTCATTTGACTGAACACAAGTAAAAATAAAACTCTTCTGTCTCGCTGTAAACAGAGAGAATCAGCCAGACTCTCTCTCTCTCTCTCTCTCTCTGTCCTGTAAACACTCCTGAGAGCATCGTCTCTGCGCTAATGAGACTCACTGTCTAAACACACTCCTGCTGATCTAACGTCGGGACCGTCGCAGAACCAGCTCGAGGCTCGAGTCTGAACGTACACATGGTGTCAAGCTTTAAACTGCCCTTATTACGCTATTTTAAAGGCTCCTAATGGTGTTTTGGCGTCTACTACAACAGGTTCACACGCATCAAAGGTCAAAAGTACTTTAATTCTCTCATAATCATCAGCTCTTTTCTCGCAGTGTCTGAAACGCTTCCATCAAGGATTCAGTCTCTCTAAGCCCCGCCTCTCTGAGAGCTGCTCTGCTGTGATTGGTCAGAAAGCAAACGCTCATTATCATATCTGAATCTCAGCTCTTGATCACAGTGATACGAACAGTAACGATGGCGTGGGTTTTACCGTATCAATCTCAGAAAACAGCGTCTTCTCCACACGAACAACACGAACCAAACTCTTCCAGTCTCAGAGACACTACAGTGTTTGAGGGCGGAGCTAAGAGACGCTGCTCAGCCAATCAACACCACAGGCTGGCATTATGCTAATTAGTTACAAACCTATGCTGATTCAGCAGGAAGTGAGACTGAATTACTGACGACTCGTTTCAGTTCAGAATCGATTCTTTCTTTTAGGAGACTAACTTAATTTATCTGAACTTTGATCTTTAATACTTGCAGACCTTTTATATTCATAAACAGCTTTATTACACACTACATGCAAGAGAATATTTGAAACACTTCTATCATATCATATTTCAAACACACTATCATATGGAAAATAATGACCATAAACGAGAGTTTCATTAGATGACGCTTTAGATGGAGTTTATGTGAGAGAGTTTCTAATGAATGAAGCTGTAAAACAAACTACATAAGATGTTTAACTGAGCAGAACTAAACCAGAGAAAACCCCAAACCGAGAGTCCGAGACGACAAAAATACACACAGATAAATGCCTATTATGCTTATGCTTTTATCTTGGCAAATCTGAGCACAGTTTGAGACATGCAATTTCTTCTGAAACTCTAGAGGAGACGGAGAGGCAACATGACGTTCTTCCTCAGTGTTTCTGTCTTGTTTTCCAGCACAAATATAGAAACATTCTTAAATCAAGATGCATTTAGTGGAGAAGTGAAATGACTGGAGATATTAGGACTTGTTTACTGAAAAATGTATGAAAATGAAGTGAGTTTGTGTTTAAAACAAGAACTAATATCTGCCAACGGAATCTTAATTCGAAAACAAGATTATATTTCTGACTCCATTGGCAGATATTAGTTCTTGTTTTAAACACAAACTCACTTCATTTTCATACATTTTTCAGTAAACAAGTCCTAATATCTCCAGTCATTTCACTTCTCCACTAAATGCATCTTGATTTAAGAATGCTAAGATATTTAATGTTTAGTGAGTGTCTGTGTGAGTGTGTGAGTGTCTGTGTGTGTGTGTGAGAGTGTCTTTGTGTGCGAGTGTCTGTGTGTGTGAGTGTCTGTGTGTGTGTGTGTGTGTGTGTGTGTGTGTGTGTGTGTGTGAGTGAGTGTCTGTGTGTGTGAGTGTGTGAGTGTCTGTGTGTGTGTGTGTGTGTGTGTGTGTGTGTGTGTGAGTGTCTTTGTGTGTGAGTGTCTGTGTGAGATTGAGTGAGTGAGTGAATCAGTGAGTGAGCGAGTGTGTGAGCGAGTGTGTGTGTGAGTGAATCAGTGAGTGAGTGAGTGAGTGAGTGAGTGAGTGAGTGAGCGAGTGTGTGAGCGAGTGGGTGAGTGAGTGAGTGAGTGAATGAGTGAATCAGTGAGTGAGTGAGTGAGTGAATCAGTGAGTGAGTGAGTGAGTGAGTGAGCGAGTGAGTGAGCGAGTGAGTAAGCGAGTGAGTGAGTGAATCAGTGAGTGAGCGAGTGAGTGAGCGAGTGAGTGAGTGAGTGAATCAGTGAGTGAGCGAGTGTGTGTGTGAGCGAGCGAGTGAGTGAGTGAGTGAGTGAATCAGTGAGTGAGCGAGTGTGTGAGCGAGTGAGTGAGTGAATCAGTGTGTGTGTGTGTGTGTGTGTGTGTGTGTGTGTGAGTGAGTGTCTGTGTGTGTGAGTGTGTGAGTGTCTGTGTGTGTGTGTGTGTGTGTGTGTGTGTGTGTGTGTGTGTGTGTGTGAGTGTCTTTGTGTGTGAGTGTCTGTGTGAGATTGAGTGAGTGAGTGAATCAGTGAGTGAGCGAGTGTGTGAGCGAGTGTGTGTGTGAGTGAATCAGTGAGTGAGTGAGTGAGTGAGTGAGTGAGTGAGTGAGTGAGTGAGTGAGTGAGTGAGCGAGTGTGTGAGCGAGTGGGTGAGTGAGTGAGTGAGTGAGTGAGTGAATCAGTGAGTGAGTGAGTGAGTGAATCAGTGAGTGAGTGAGTGAGTGAGTGAGTGAGTGAGTGAGCGAGTGAGTGAGCGAGTGAGTGAGTGAGTGAATCAGTGAGTGAGCGAGTGAGTGAGCGAGTGAGTGAGTGAGTGAATCAGTGAGTGAGCGAGTGTGTGTGTGAGCGAGCGAGTGAGTGAGTGAGTGAGTGAGTGAGTGAGTGAATCAGTGAGTGAGCGAGTGTGTGAGCGAGTGAGTGAGTGAATCAGTGAGTGAGCGAGTGTGTGAGTGAGTGAGTGTGTGTGTGTGTGAGCGAGTGAGTGAGTGAGTGAGTGTGTGTGAGTGTCTGTGTGTGTGTGAGTGAGTGAGTGAGTGAGTGAGTGAGCGAGTGAGTGAGTGAAATAGTGAGTGAGTGAGCGAGTGTGTGAGCGAGTGTGTGTGTGAGTGAGTGAGTGTGTGAGTGAGTGAGTGAGTGTGTGTGTGAGTGAGTGAGTGAGTGAGTGAGTGTGTGTGAGCGAGTGAGTGAGTGAGTGAGTGAGTGTGTGTGAGTGTCTGTGTGTGTGTGAGTGAGTGAGTGAGTGAGTGAGCGAGTGAGTGAGTGAGTGAGTGAAATAGTGAGTGAGTGAGTGTGTGAGCGAGTGTGTGTGTGAGTGAGTGAGTGAGTGTGTGTGTGAGTGAGTGAGTGTGTGTGTGTGTGTGAGTGAGTGAGTGAGTGTGTGAGTGAGTGAGTGAGTGTGTGTGTTCTCACCTTCACATTTCTGTGTGATCTCGTTGAACTTGTGTCCGGCGGGGCATTTGCACTCAAATGAGCCCACAGTATTCACACAGTTCCCCCCCTGACAGAGTCCAGGAATGGCCTGGCACTCGTCCACATCTGCGCAAACACACACACAGAGAGAGAGAGAGAGAGAGAGAGAGAGAGAGAGAGAGAGGAAATGCTTTAACAACACAACACAACAGATGCACTCAAATCAGTGTGTGTAATTCAAAACAGAACAACATCAGGAGGAAATATCTGCGTTCCAGAAGCATGAAGCCCGTCACTTCATGTGTGTTTGAGCCACAAAAAAGAGCAAAGAGTTACGACAAGACAAACCATAGTCTTTCATTTCATTTCTATGAGAATAATCAAATCTAAGTAAAATGAGTGTTATTGATCATGTGGCTTTTTATACAGACAGTCAAGATGTTCTTCTTCCATTGTGTCACAGAAAAGATATAAACCATACTGTTTAAAAAGGGGGAAAAGGGTACACACACACACACACACACACACACACACAAAAGTTTGGGTTCGTTACGATTTTTTAATGCTTGTGAAGGAGTCTTTTCTGCTCACCAAGGCTGCATTTATTTGATCAAAAATACAGCAAAAATCACAAAATATTATTCTAATGTAAATCATCTGTTTTCTATGTGAATATACAGTAAAGTGTAATGTATTCCTGTGATCAAAGCTGAATGTTCAGCATCATTACTCCAGTCTTCAGTGTCACATGACCCTTCAGAAATCACTCTAATATGATGATTTGATGATAACGAAACATTTATGATTATTATCACATTTTTCATGATTCTTTGATGAATAGAAAGTTCAAAAGAACAGCATTTATTTAAAATAGAATCGTTTGTAACATTATAAATGTCAATTTAATGCATCCTTGCTGAATAAAAGTATTAATTCCTTTAGAAATTTTTCTTTTAGAATATTTTATTTTAGATAATATTGTATTCTATTCGCATAATTTAATCATTATTACCTGTTTATTACTGTAAAGCAGCTTTTCAGTCTTGTGTAGGTTCATGTCCACGGTGAGACACTGAACACACACACACACACACACACACACACACAGAAGAATGCAGGTCTGAGTCGCATGCGCAGACACACACTGACAGACAGAGAGGAGCAAGGGAAAATATTAAGGGACAAGATAAAAACCTGATTGATTTGAAGAGAAGTGTGAGGCCGAACAGAGAGAGAGGAGACGAAACGAGACGTTCTCCCAGAGCGGCTCAGACAGCCAGACGAAAAAAGAATTTACCCAGCTGGAGGAATTACATTCACAGCCAAACCACACACACACACACACACACACACACACCGGAGACGTTCTGTGACAATACTGAAACCGGCACATCTTACCCCAACACAGCTCCCACCCACGCCGGCCCGTTTGTGTCAGTTGCTCTGTGCAACACATCTACGTCTACTGTAGGGCTGCACGATTTGGGGAAAATGTCATATTTCGATTATTGAGGTCAATATTGCGATTGCGATTTAATAAACTAATGGTTTCATGAGTCAACTTGCTTGGTTCTAAAGGAAAACGTGCACACAGATTAGTGATAATGCTGATATGTGTGTTTCTCAACTCAAACTAGATGCACAGTGTTTTCAAATTAAATTGTTATTTTTTACAAAATTAAATAATGACATCTTTGCATTACTGAAACTTGTTATTGTCTCAATAGTACAATGGTATAAAATAAATAGAACATTTATATGCTCATGAAAATAAGATATTTTGAACATTCTGTCCAGATAAACAGGGACATTAAGCAGGAAGTGTATTGTGATTGTCAAAACATTTGGTAACTAAACAATTGTATTAAAGGGTCATTTCACCCGTGGAGACATGAATGTGTATTGAAAGTGGGTCATTTATGTAGAAGAAATGTGAAATTATTTTTGAATTTGGAGCTTTCTAGACTGAGAAAAGCCAGAAAATGTATTTTTGGCTTATGTGGATGAAAGACAACAACTCCCAGAATGCACTTGCTTTGCTGCCCTACAAGGCCACTCCCAAGCCACGCCTACCGGTAAGACAGCGCAGTTGAGAACAAAAACATCAAGGCAAGGCTAGGCAACGAGTGAGTCTCCGTGACGAGTTTGCCCAAAATGTCTGGGATTCGGCTTTTGCGTTCTACAGTCGCCATTCATCATGTTTACTGTGGCGAGCAGGACGAGGCCGAGGGGCGCGGAAGAATGGCGCGAGGCCGGTGGCGTGATTACTGACGACCGACACCTGTGAGGCACTGTTCTCGTATCTCGCACGGAGGAGCAGGTATTTTCTTAGCAATGGTAAAACACACATCAACCGATCACGCCACCGGCCTCGCGTCTTTCAACCGATCACGCCACCAGCCTCGCGTCTTTTTCCCGCGGCGCTAGCCTCGTCCTGCTCCCTGTATTACTGTGATTACTGATGAGCGCGCCTGTGAGATGCACCGGTCTCATGGGCTATCTCTCACGGAGGTGCGGGTATTTTCTTAGCAATGTTAAAACGCAAATCAACCGATCACTTGTTTAAATTCATGTAATTAATTACATTCAGATTCACCAATCGGGGTGAATTCAGTTAGATTGAAACAAAAGGTGAGCATGTAAACAATGGATGGCGACCGCAGAAAGCAAAAGCTGAATCCCGGACATTTTTGTCGATCTCGACGGCCGGACATGTCCGGGAAATAGAGTATGGTAATGGTAACCCCTACTACTCAGCTTTCTTCGTCCATGTTTTCTGCAGGTTTCTGCCGTTGAAATCAAACGCACTCGCACTGATCTGTGATAGGTCTGTTAGCGCATTAGGTCCAACCCCCTATGGGCGGGTTTGAAAGGGTGGATCTAGTGCTTGTAGTCTTAACAGAAATCCCCCCCTCTTACACTTCCTCCTACAATGACGCAAAATGACGATTTTTGCGTCATTGTAGGAGGAAGTGTAAAGAGGTAAATACAGATTTCTCTCGTCTCGGGGGAAAATGAAAAAATGTTGCATGACCATTCAATAGTATGACTGGGTTTCTAACAATGCAAAGCTTAATGCAAATGGGTGAAGTGTCCCTTTAAGTTTAGTGACAACATGTTACAATGTTTACATGGTCCAATGACTGGTATGCTATCCGGTTTTCAATTAAAATCTTGTGATTTGATTACGATCTTGATTCAGTATCGATTCATTTGGATAAATGTTAGGTACAGTATTTTTCTCATTAAATATAATGTGGTTTTTACTAGGCTATAATAACGTTACAATATTTTAATGATATAAGTAAAAATATTATAAATATTTAATATAGTGCACATATTTAGCAAAATACTCCTCTCTCTATATATAATTTGTCTTGTCAACTAATGTGCTCTGGTCTTTCCTGAGGTCGATGTAACATCACGTGACCTGTTGTTCTCCAGCTGTTTTATGGACCTCTTTCCGCGGTTGAAAACACTGATTGATCGATATTATGTATGATTTACGCACGACGTGAGCACACACACCACAGCCTGAACCGAAACTGACTGGTCTTCTTTTGATTAGCGGTGTAGAGAGTGTGCGAACAGCGCTCAGAGAGAATGGGTTGTCATGTCCACACATGCATTTATTTATTTCATAAAATCGCAGCAATTTTGCATCATATAATCGCATAGGCTTGACATAGCGATTGCGATATGATTAATAATGCAGCACTAACTGTAATTGATGTAGTTTTATATTTTATAGTTTTCAGTTTCATGCCTTATACATTTTTGCTCTCAGTGAAAGTTCTGCTTTTCACAATGCACATCATTTCAAAGCAGCTTTACAGAAAGTGCATGAGTCCACATTACAATTTAGAGTGGTCTGTTATCAGAGGAAACTGTTAAGTTATGCATTTCAGAAATGTATTTCAATTTAATTTAAACAATGTACTAATTTAATGCAGATACTATGAGCTCATTGAAGTAATGCAACATATTTTACAGATATGCAGATACACAACTAAGAGTGTTTACAGGCTCCAGACTAACATTTGAGAGAACATCTGAAGTTCTAGAGCACCGGATTTTGGTAGCACCGCATAATATTAATAAAACTTAAAACTGCAGTGAACCAAAGACAGTCTCAAACACACGCTTTGAAATCGCTGGTGTTTCTGACGTCACAAACTACCTTGTAACCAATCAGATCAACGTGTGATCGTCAACCAGTGGATCTCTGAGCTGAGTGAGTGAGTGGAGGCGGGGCTCATTTGCATATTCATAGAACCACGCATACTAAATGAGGCAAGGATGTCGAGTTACAGTCAAGATATTTTAAGACATGAAGAATATTTTTTATGAGGAAAAAATTTTTAAAAATGTCATTTTGGTGATCAAAGATGAGTTTAAGAGATAAAATGAATGACTATAAGGACACTTTAAAAGACTGTGAAATTATGTTTTATTAACGTTATTGGAAGAATGTTTGTTCTAAACTTTGAGAGAACGTTCCCTGGGAACACATCATCATTTACTAGAGTCTCAACAACGAGTGTAGACATGGACAAATGAACAGTACAAAGCACTCGACTCTTTTTGGCACAAATGAAGCTCATACCCATCAGCCTTCAGCTCACAGACCAGCAGGTGCATCATCTGACTGATCCTGTACCGTAAGTGTGTGTGTGTGTGTGTGTGTGTGTGTGTGTCCTGGAGGAAGTTTTCAGTGTTTCATAGTTGATCTGGATCAGTGTGTGTGTTGTGGGATCGTCTGGCTCGCTGAAGCGTGCGTCGATGTGTTCTGACAGTGTGTCCTTGTTTGCATGACTGCGAGCATTCCTGCATTAGAACCAAAACCAATCTGACTCAATTAGAGCCGATCCGTGTGTGTGTGTGTGTGAGTGAGTGTGTGTGTGTGTGTGTGTGTGTGTGTGTGGGGACTTAAACCTGAAATGCACAGACTCATGTGGACTCGTGTCAGTGTTTGACCTGCAGGAATGAAAATGTAAAAATGTCGGGTTATTGTGTGTGTGTGTGTGTGTGTGTGTGTGATGGATAGGTTTAAAGGTTGGGGTTAGTGTGTGTGTGTGTGTGATGGGTAGGTTTAGGGGTCGGGTTAGAGTGTGTGTGTGTGTTTGTGATGGGTAGGTTTAGGGGTCGGGTTAGTGTGTGTGTGTGTGTGTGATGGGTGTGTGTGTGTGTGTGTGTGTGTGTGTGTGTGTGTGATGGATAGGTTTAAAGGTTGGGGTTAGTGTGTGTGTGTGTGTGTGTGTGTGTGATAGGTAGGTTTAGGGGTCGGGTTAGAGTGTGTGTGTGTGTGATGGGTAGGTTTAAAGGTTGGGGTTAGTGTGTGTGTGTGTGATAGGTAAGTTTAGGGGTCGGGTTAGTGTGTGTGTGTGTGTGTGTGTGTGTGTGTGTGTGATGGGTAGGGTTAGTGTGTGTGTGTGTGATAGGTAGGTTTAGGGGTCGGGTTAGTGTGTGTGTGCGTGTGTGTGTGTGATAGGTAGGTTTAGGTGTCGGGTTAGAGTGTGTGTGTGTGTGTGTGATGGGTAGGTTTAAAGGTTGGGGTTAGTGTGTGTGTGTGTGTGATAGGTAAGTTTAGGGGTCGGGTTAGTGTGTGTGTGTGTGTGTGTGTGTGTGTGTGTGTGTGTGTGTGTGATGGGTAGGGTTAGTGTGTGTGTGTGTGTGATAGGTAGGTTTAGGGGTCGGGTTAGTGTGTGTGTGTGTGTGTGTGTGTGTGTGTGTGTGTGTGATAGGTAGGTTTAGGGGTCGGGTTAGAGTGTGTGTGTGTGTGTGATGGGTAGGTTTAAAGGTTGGGGTTAGTGTGTGTGTGTGTGTGTGTGTGATAGGTAGGTTTAGGGGTCGGGTTAGTGTGTGTGTGTGTGTGTGTGTGTGTGTGTGTGTGTGTGTGATGGGTAGGGTTAGTGTGTGTGTGTGTGATGGGTAGGTTTAGGGGTCGGGTTAGTGAGTGTGTGTGTGTGTGTGTGTGTGTGTGTGTGTGAGTGATGGGTATAGGT
>NC_138228.1:1290302-1302802 GCF_964197995.2 Scardinius erythrophthalmus
TTCAGGAAATATCGGCTTAATCGGATTAATGCGATGAAATGATGCATATGTAATTGGAATGCGACCAAACCCCGGTTATTACCGGAATGTTCCTGTGTGTGTAAGTGCGGTCAGTGAGAGGTCACGGGGTCAGGGAGACTCGGCCCATTGTGACCGAGATCCATTAGTGTGCCTGACCTTCACATGTAAACAACATCACCCCACCCACCGCGCCTGAGAGACTGCGGACCGACACACTCACACAACACAACACAACACAACGAGTCTGAGCGCTGCCAATCTATTCATTAACAGGACGAAAGCGAAAACAAGCATCCAGAGCATGTTTACTTCACCGCAAAGATGCCTTTCCTTACTTAGTGTTTCTGTCTCGTTTCCAGTCCAAATATCGAAAAATTCTTAAATCAAGATGCATTTACTAGATGAGTAAAATACCTCGTCTTGTTTTCTGGGGATATAAATTTAAAATTTACTTAAAACAAGCAAAATGATCTGCCAGTGGGGTAACTAAAATAATCTTGTTTCTGTTTGAATTAAACGCTAAATCTCACACAACACGACGAGTCCGAGCGCAGCCGATCTATTCATTATCAGGACGAAAGCGAAAACAAGAAAACCAGAGCATGTTTACATGAGCTTTACACACCAAACAGGAAGTGTGTGAGGACTTACGGACGATGCACTGGTTCCCCCCGGTCAAGGTCTTCCACCCGGGACAGCAGTACGCATGGTGTCGGGATCCACACACATTCGGCCTGAGGGAAGAGTTCAGCAAATCAACAACTTTTCCCAGGAAAATTCCAATTTTATTTGTGTAGTAGAACATGGGAATAGTGTCTGTGTGTGAGAGAGAGAGAGAGAGAGAGAGAGAGAGAGAGAGAGAGTGTGAGTGTGTATGTATGCGTGTGTGTGTGTGTGTGTGTGTGTGTATGTATGTGTAGTGTGTCTGAGTGAGAGTTAGAGTGTCTGACTGAGTGAGTGTGTGTGTGTGTGAGTGAGTGTGTGTGTGTGTGTGTGTGTGTGTGTGTGTGTGTGTGTGTGTGCGCGCGTGTGTAGTGTGTCTGAGTGAGTGTGTGAGAGTTAGTGAGTGACTGTGAGTGAGTGTGTGTGAATGACTTTGAGTGAGTGTGTGTGTGTACAGTGTGTGTAAGTGTGTGTCTGAGTGAGTGTGTGAGAGTTAGTGAGTGACTGTGAGTGTGTGTGTGTGTGTGTGTAGTGTGTCTGTGAGTGTGTCTTAGTGAGTGTGTGAGAGTTAGTGTGTGAGTGTGTGTGTACTGTGTGTGTGTGTAGTGTGAGTGTGTCTGAGTGAGATGTGTGAGAGTTAGTGTAAGTGACTGTGAGTGAGTGAGTGTGTCTGTGTGTGTACTGTGAGTGTGTGTGTGTGTACTGTGTGTGTGTGTGTGTGTGTGTGTGTGTGTGTAGTGTGTGTGTAGTGGTGTAGTGTGAGTGTGTCTGAGTGAGATGTGTGAGAGTTAGTGTGTGTGTGTGTGTGTGTGTGTGTGTGTGTGTGTGTGTGTGTGTGTGTGTGTGTGTGTGTGTGTGTGTGTGTGTGTGAGTGAGTGAAAGCACACAAGGATAAATTTCAAGTGCAGTTTTTGTTTCTTGTTTATGCTCTTTTCTTTCTTTTCTTTTTCTCTTATAATTGAATGTTTGATATTTTAAACGAGATCAATGTATGTGATTACTGTTTTTTTATTACGATTATTAAGTTTAAATTAGGATCTCTATACATAGAATAAAACCAACATAGTAAGAAAATGAGAATAGAAAGTATGTAGAAATAAAAATGAATCAAATATAAAGAGCATAAATAGTAAATACAGGAATAAAATAATAGAAATATATAAATTTAATTCCTATGGTCTATTTATATGTTTTGCTGTATTTTCAGCGTGCGTTTCTTGTTTATGTGTTTTTATAATATATTTTCCCCATAATTTAATCTAGATAATGTTTAATTGTATGTGATTATTGCGTTTATGAGGCTCATCAAAATGATAACATCTCTCCGAACAAAGACTTTGAGATCTTACAAAACAAACAATCAACAAAACTATGAAAACAGAACTTTCCTTCACTCTTTATGAAACCAAAACGGTTATTAGTGTTATTATGACACTAGTGAACAGGGTTCCCACAGCCTCAACACTCCTGAACTGATGATAATGAAAGTTTTACTGTGGTGTTTCGAGATGTTGTGATCCATCCATCCATCCGTCTATCTATCTATCCATCCATTTATCTATCCATCCATTTACCTATCTATCTACCCATTTATCTATCTATCTATCTATCTATCTATCTATCTATCTATCTATCCGTCTATCTATCCATCCGTCCGTCCGTCCGTCCGTCCATCCATCTATCTATCTATCTATCCATTTATCTATCTATCTATCTATCTATCTATCTATCTATCTATCTATCTATCTATCTATATATCTATTTATCTATCTATCCATCCATTTATCTATCTATCTATCTATCTATCTATCTATCTATCTATCTATCTATCTATCTATCCATCCATCTATCTATCTGCCTGTCCATCCATTTATGTCTATATATCTATCCATCCATTTATCTATCTGTCTATCTATCTAGTCATCTATCTATCTATCTGTCTATCTATCTATCTATCTATCAATTTATCTATCTATCTATCTATCTATCTATCTATCTATCTATCTATCTATCTATCTATCTATGACACTAGTTAACAGGGTTCCCGCAGCCTTTAAAACTCGTGAACTGCTGCTAATGACAGATTTACTGTGGTGTTTTGAGTAAATGTAGTGATGGCGAGGTTCGTTACCCCTTTAGCACGTCTTGCCCGCCGCCCCGTCGCTTCGATCGGCTCGCTCTCGCCTGCGTCTCGTCAAGCGTCTGCGCAGTTCTGTCTGCGCCTGCGTCAAGCGACTGCGCAGACACACACAGCGACACGAGCACGAGCAGACGCCTCATTCTGCGCTCGCTCCCGCGGCACGACCAACAACTCGCACTAATAACAAAAATTGTAAAACACAAATTACTGAACAAAAAGAACAGCTGTGTGTGTGTTAATTATAACATATTTGTGGAACGTAAACAAGAATACGACAAGACAGAAACTAAAGAAGCAAAACTGAGGGAAAGAAAGTTTCTATACCTCCAGCAGATGATGAAGAAGATGAAGATGAAGTCTCCTCCAGTAAGTGTGCAATAATAAAGACTTTAAAGTGCCTGATAAAAGTTGTCAGAGTGAGGAAAAGAGAGTGAATGCGGCGCAGAGGTGCAACACAACTGCATCAGCGCTCATTCTGCTGCGCCACTCAAACCTCGTCCAGCCGCAGACGAAAACTCTCTCGCGAGAACATGCGCGAATTTAGTGCGGCGGGTGCGTGCGTGCGGCGGGTATGACGAGTTTCATTTATGCCGTTAAAGACCATTTTAATTGGAAGCTCAAAAAACTGAATGACATTTTGTCATAACTTAGACTTTAATGCCATTATTATTACTTTTTTAACTCAGAATTTCGTTTTTCTTCTGTCATTTTCGACTTAGTATGGCATAATTCCGACTTTTTATATCGAATTTTAGCCACAACATCGATTTAGTTTGTCATAATTTAGATTTTTTCGATGTCATACGACTTATAAAGTGAAAACTTCACCTTTTTGTCATCATTACGACTTTAAAGTAAGAATTCCTACCTAGTATGTCATAATTCCGACTTTTTATAGCGAGTTTTTGTCTTAACATCTTTTTAGAACGTAATAATTTCGATTTTGGATGACTTTTAAAGTCAGAATCTTTTGAGTTCATAGTAAAGTCAGAGTTTTTAGTCAAAATTACGACTCATAAATATAACTTCTTTTTTTCCTAATGCGGTGGAAATTCCATACTTTTATCCAAAGGGACGCCCAAAGAATATCACAACAAAAGGGCGATCATTATAAGGAGACAACTAAGATCACGATACAGAAATGTCATTCTTTTCCAACTTTTAGACGGAGTGCCGTGTAATGTAAATACCATGGTAATAAATTCAGTACCTTAACCTTACCTGAATCATCTCAACTCCGGGAAGTTTTTGTGATAAACTAATAAAAACTTGAACTTAACTCAGTCAAGAAGTGCGTTTGTAACGGTTTCTTGAACTTTCACTTGCTGACAGACTTTGGCGCGCGTTCCCAGTCACGTTAGGCGCGGGCGCGCGCTCGCTGGCAGCACCTTGACTCATGTAATGAGAGAACACGAACAATGCACAATAAGAGAGGGGGCTCATGGGAAACAATTTATGACTTTTACCCTCCAGACGTGCTGCGCAATACACAATTCAAACCATGAGCATGTCAAAGCGCTGGTTTTGAGAAGCATGTGGTCTCACTTACAAAAAAACCCAACAACAACAAAACATTATTTTTTGGACCTGGTGTTATGGTAATACAATGACTTTTTTTTTCAAGTATATTGGAGTACCATGTAAATACCAGTGTATGGAAAGCATATTACGCTCATAACTTGTTATTTCGAGATATACACTCGCAGTCAGAACACAGGTTTGATTGTGAGGCAAAAAAAGTCTGAATTGTGAGATAAGTCGCAGTTACTTTTTTATTCTACAGGGCAGAAACAAGCTTCTATACCACATGCTTTTGCTGTACCATGGTAAACCTTTAGTGAGGGTAAAGAGGGTTGTTTCAGCATTAGCTGTGCATCTTGACATGTCCGTTGTATGTGTGTGTGTGTGTGTAGAGAGGAGGGGATCTGCATCTCAACCCAGCAGAGGCACGACTGAGACTGATGCAGGAATAATGGCACACGGTGGGTGGAGAAACAGACCGTCTGAACACCAGCCACACCCTCCTCTTGCTGGACTCGCTCTGTGTGTGTGTGTGCGAGAGTGTGTGTGTGAGAGAGAGAGAGAGAGAGAGAGAGAGAGAGAGAGAGAGAGAGAGAGAGAGTGTGTGTGTGTGTGCGAGAGTGTGTGTGTGAGAGAGAGAGAGAGAGAGAGAGAGAGAGAGAGTGTGTGTGTGTGTGTGTGTGTGTGTGTGTGTGTGTGTGTGTGTGTGTGTGTGTGTGTGTGTGAGAGAGAGAGAGAGATTGTGGGTGTGTGAGAGAGTGTGTGAGAGTAAGAAAGAGAGTGTGTGAGTGTGTGTGTGTGAGAGAGAGATGGAGTGTGTGTGAGTGAGTGAGTGAGTGAGTGAGTGAGTGAGTGAGTGTGTGTGTGTGTGTGTGTGTGTGTGTGAGAGAGTGTGTGAGAGTAAGAAAGAGAGTGTGTGAGTGTGTGTGAGAGAGAGATGGAGTGTGTGTGTGTGTGTGTGTGTGTGTGTGTGTGTGTGAGTGAGTGAGTGAGTGAGTGAGTGAGTGAGTGAGTGTGTGTGTGTGTGTGTGTGTGTGAAAGAGTGTGACAGAGTGTGTGAGAGATAGAGAGTGTGTGAGTGAGAAAGAAAGAGAGTTTGAGTGGGTGTATATGTGTGTGAGAGAGAGAGAGAGAGAGAGAGAGAGAGAGAGAGAGAGAGTGAGTGAGTGTGTGTGTGTGTGTGTGTGTGTGTGTGTGTGTGTGTGTGTGTGTGTGTGTGTGTGTGTGTGTGTGTGTGTGTGTGAAAAAGTGTGAGTGTGTGTGTAAGAGTGAGAGAGTGTGTGTGAGAGAGAGTGTGTGTGTGTGTGTGTGTGTGTGTTTGAGAGAGAGAGAGAGTGTGTGTGTGTGTGTGTGTGAGAGAGAGAGTGTGAGTGTGAGTGTGAGTGTGTGTGTGTGTGTGTGTGTAAGAGTGAGAGAGAGTGTGTGTGAGAGAGAGAGAGAGAGTGTGTGTGTGTGTGTGTGTGTGTGTGTGTTTGAGAGAGAGAGAGAGAGAGAGAGAGAGAGAGTGTGTGTGTGTGTGTGTGTGTGTGTGTGTGTGTGTGTGTGTGTGAGAGAGAGTGTGAGTGTGTGTGTGTGTGTGAGAAAGTGTGTGTGTGTGAGAAAGAGTGTGCGCGAGAAAGTGTGTGTGTGTGTGTGTGTGTGTGTGTGTGTGTGTGTGTGTGTGAGAAAGAGTGTGCGCGAGAAAGTGTGTGTGTGTGTGTGTGTGTGTGTGTGTAAATTACAGACCAGTCTCTCTTCTGCCTGTCCGGTTTAAAGCGCCTGAATGATTGGGTGTTTGATCAGCTCTCGGCTTTTCTTTCACAGAAAACCTGCTTGATGAAAACCAGTCTGGCTCCTAAAGTGGAGACCCTTCTGACCGTGGCAGAAACTCATCGGCTGGCCAGAGCGAAAGCTGGACCTTTCTGTGACCTTTGACACGTTACTGGCACTCATTCCTCACTGGCAGATCTCCCCGCCGGTGTGCCTCCAGGCTCAGTGCTCGGCCCTCTGCTGCTCTCCCTCTGCAGAGGCACATGACTCCTTCTAATCCCTGCAAACCCATCAGTTTCAAAGCAGCTTTACGGAAAAGGCCACATTACAATTTACAGTGATCTGTTATCAGAGGAAACGGTCTAAGTTATGTATTTCAAAATCACAGTTAGCGAAAAATTTATTAATTTAAACAATCTAATAATTTAAGGCAGAAACAATGAGCTCATTGAAGTAATGAATACTTGTTTGTTAACAAATGATTATGACATTTCGAAAAACGTAGCATTGGTGATCGTTAGAAAACCCAAGTCAACATAAACTCAAAACTATCCCATTTACTTTCTTTATACACATTCTCAACCTCATCAGTGCATTATAATAAAATAAACGTTTGTCTTCATTAATCTATATGTAATAATCACTCGCTTGTCCTCTGAAGGATCATGTGACACTGAAGACTGGAGTAATGATGCTGAACATTCAGCTTTGATCACAGGAATACATTACACTTTACTGTATATTCACATAGAGAACTGATGATTTACATTAGAATAATATTTAGTGATTTTTACAGTATTTTAATGAAATAAATTCAGCTTTGATCACAGGAATAAATTACACTTTACTATATATTCACATAGAAAACTGCTTTTTTAATTTGTAATAATATTCCACTGTTTTTACAAATAAATGCAGCCTTGGTGAGCAGAAGAGACTTTCAAAAATGGTAAAAATGGTAATTTCTCCGAACTTTGACGGCGGTGTACTGGGGATAAATGAGTTGCGAGCGCCGTTTCGTCGTGTCTTAACGTCACCGTTCATCAGGATTCCTGCGGTGTGTTTCAGGGTCCCGTCGGCTGTGGGGTTCGAAGCTCATCAACACAGAGTTTCTGCTCATTCTTCTGTGTGTTTACACTTTCTCCAAAGCTCAGCACTATGGCTTAAACAGATGCTTCAATATACTGACCTACTTTTCAGGAATTCAGTCCTCTCTCTCTCTCTCTCTGTCTTACTGCACGTGACCCAATAACAGCATCCCATTCCTGTTCCTGTTCCCGGCCTCGTGTGGATCGCAGACGGATTGAGGGATGGGGGGGGGGGGGTGCCTGTGCAAAAGCGTCCCACTCAAAGTTTCTCACACTGTTTATTTGCTTTGGCTCAGGAGCGAGTGTGTCTCCTTTCATTTCCCGTGGTCTCGGACTCCAGGAATCGAGCGCTCTGACTCCTAGACGATCAACGATATGGGAGGAGTATCTGAAATCTCACAGAATCAATCATCATTAATCAGGTCTAGATTGCTTTGAAATCTCAGAGCGTTCAGGTTCATGTAGCGCCGCCTGCGCAAACGCACACAGAGATTTTAAGATTTCAACTGAGTTTTTCCCTTTGAAAATGCAGCAGGAGTTCTCATGATGCTCAGTTGTTGTGGGTGGTTGCCAGGGTGTTGCTATGCAGTTGCCAAGGTATTCCAATATTGGCATTGATGGTTTCCATTGGCACTGATGGTTCCATAGCATCTTTTCACTCTACAAAAAAGGTTCTTTAGATTTAGAAAAAAAATGGTTCTTTTAAGAACTGATCATTAAAAGGTTCTTTGGGGAACCAAAAATGTTTTTTTTATATATCTATGGCATCACTGTGAAAACCCTGTTTTGGAATCTTCATTTTTTAGTGTTTAACTTTTCCATTGCACAAAAAGATATATATTTTTACACCCTTAAAAATAAATGTTCTTTATTGGCATCAGTGGTTCCATGAAGAACCTTTAACATCCATAGAACCTTTTTATTACACAAAAGGTTCTTTATAGTGGAACAGGAAGAAAAAAATGGTTCTTATAAGAACTGTTCACTGGTTCTTTTGGAAGATAAAATGGTTCTTCTATAGTACACATGTGCACGCCATCAGCGTTCTCACGGGTTCGCGTTTTTGAAAGTTTGTGCCGAAAGAACTTGAGTTTTCTGTTAAAACGGTGTCGTGTTAGTTAATAACTAATGATCGTCGCGACGGAAGTGAATTAATCAAAACTAACTTTATCTGGACAATAACTTTATTCTAGAGCTGCTATAAAGCCTAAACAATCTCTGTTACTGTAATCTCCTATTATCAATTTAAAGCCGCTTTGGAACAATCTACATTGTTAAAATCGCTATATAAATGAAGATGACTTGACTTGATAGTATCTCAGCTAAAAAAAAAATGTTTTATTCATTTTTAAGAGTGAAATAACTTTTTTCCACAATTAAGAACCTTTTGTGGAGTGGAAAGTTTCTATGGATGCTAAAAGTTTTACCTTTATTTTTAACAGAAAAAAAAAATCTTTCAAGAACTGATCACTAAAAGGTTCTTGTGAAAACCTTGTTTTGGAGCCTTAATTTTTAAGTGTTAAACTTTTCCAGTGCACAAAAAGTTCTTTACACCCTTAAAAATAAAGGTTCTTTATTGGCATCAATGGTTCCAAATTTTCCATGGATGTTAAAGGTTCTTCATGGAACCAACCTTTATTTTTAAGAGTGATAAGGAGAAAAAATGGCCCTTTTAAGAAATGATCATAGAAAGGTTCTTTGGGGAACCAAAAATGGTTCTTCTGTCATCGCTGTGAAAACCCTCTTTTGGAACTTTTCATTTTAAGAGTATATAGTGAGTCATTAATCACAGGTTTCGATTCGATTGATACTTTATTAATCCCAAAGGAAATTCAAGGGTAGTCAGATTCCAGGATTTCACACGGGTCTTTGTGCTTCTTATCTGCCGTTCTCATGCAGACATAAGAGTTTCACATCATCCAGCTTTGCTTCATCTTCTGATATTCAACTCTTCCAGCTCCTGGAGCAAACAGCTTCACGCTCGGCTCATCGCTCCACTGAACACTTGGAATCAACTAAGTGCTTCTTGGCAAATGATAAACAAACGTTTATGTTCTTCTTGGTGTTCTTTCTGATTGTGGCACCACAAACGCTGAGGTGCGAGGAGCCTGCAGTTCTTTGGACGATCTTTTGTGATGGTCTGGATGATTTTAGGCTGTGCCTCTGGGAAACCTTGGCAGGCCTGACACTCCTGGGGAGTTTCACCACCGTTCCAAGAGTTCTTCGTTTTCGACATTACGGCTCTCGCCGTTGGTCTGTTCAGATCCAGAGGCTTGGAAACGTCTGTGTAACCTTTTCCTGACTGATAGACTAAATATATGAGTATTTCTTTTTCAGTCGTTCGTTAAAACTCCTCTTTGATCAGGTGAATTGTGCTTGTTAAATCTTCGTGAGAGTCAATAGCACAGTTGCACTCGTCACAGCTGACTTTAATTAAAAAAAATGCTTAGCTGTGATACTATAAAAGAACCATTTTAAGTTCCCAAAGAACCAGTTAACAGTTCTTAAAAGAACCTTTTTTTTTTGGGTGTGACAAAGATTGTAATGATCTAAAGGACATTTTTCCACTATAAAGAACCTTTTGTGCAATAAAAAGGTTCTATGGATGTTAAATGTTCTTCATGGAACGACTGATGCCAATAAAGAACCTTTATTTTGAAGGGTGTAAAGAACTTTTTGTGCAATGGAAGAGTTTAACAATTAAAAATAAAGGTTCCAAAACAGGGTTTTCACAGTGATGTCATAGATTGGAGAACCATTTTTGGTTCCCCAAAGAACCTTTTAGCAATCAGTTTTATCATAAAGGTTGTGACCTTGTGAACTAGTTGGCAGTGTATAATCAGCATCAGAGGCAAAAATCTGCAAACAGAGATGAGAATTTTTTTGGTCTATCACAGGTTTGTTTGTGGTTCACGATCGTCCAGCGCTGCTGTTGTTTGGATGTTTCAACCCACTGAGGTTCATTTCTCTCCTGTGACACGCACGAAAACACTGATGACCTCCCTTCACATTTTTCACCATTTACGGTTTGGAAAACTCTTGTGTTTTGGCCAGACCAGCACACATACGCACACTCCTGCAGTCATAAACATGAATACATACACTCGTATGTGTACTGACACACTCGTAATGTTTGTGCGAGTCTGTTCAGATGTGACGCCGGACACAGACATGCTGTTAAACCAACCAAAACTCAATCCAATGTCTTTCTGAGATTTGATGATCACAAACTTTCTTCCCCTTTAAGGTTCTACATATGAAACGCCTAATGGAACCCTTTAAGGTTCTACATATGAAACACCCGATGGAACCCTTTAAGGTTCTACATATGAAGCACCTGATGGAACCCTTTAAGGTTCTACATATGAAACGCCTGAAGGAACCCTTTAAGGTTCTACATATGAAGCGCCTGAAGGAACCCTTTAAGGTTCTACATATGAAATGCCTGAAGGAACCCTTTAAGGTCCTACATATAAATCACCTGATGGAACCCTTTAAGGTTCTACATATGAAGCGCCTGAAGGAACCCTTTAAGGTTCTACATATGAAGCGCCTGAAGGAACCCTTTAAGGTTCTACATATGAAGCGCCTGAAGGAATCCTTTAAGGTTCTACATATGAAGTGCCTGAAGGAATCCTTTAAGGTTCTACATATGAAACGCCTGAAGGAACCCTTTAAGGTTCTACATATGAAACGCCTGAAGGAACCCTTTAAGGTTCTACACATGAAGTGCCTGAAGGAACCCTTTAAGGTTCTATATATGAAACGCCTGAAGGAACCCTTTAAGATTCTATATGAAACACCCAACGGAACCCTTTAAGGTTCTACATATGAAGCGCCTGACGGAACCCTTTAAGGTTCTACATATAAATCACCTGACAGAACCCTTTAAGGTTCTACATATGAAACGCCTGAAGGAACCCTTTAATATTCTATATAAAGTGGCTGAAGGAACCCTTAAAGGTTCTACATATGAAACGCCTGAAGGAACCTTTTAAGGTTCTACATATGAAACACCCGATGGAACCCTTTAAGGTTCTACATATGAAGCACCTGATGGAACCCTTTAAGATTATATATAAAGTGCCTGAAGGAACCCTTTAAGGTTCTATACATGAAGCACCTGAAGGAACCCTTTAAGGTCCTACATATAAATCACCTGATGGAACCCTTTAAGGTTCTACATATGAAGCGCCTGAAGGAACCCTTTAAGGTTCTACATATGAAGCGCCTGAAGGAACCCTTTAAGATCCTACATATGAAACGCCTGAAGGAACCCTTTAAGGTTCTACATATGAAGCGCCTGAAGGAATCCTTTAAGGTTCTACATATGAAACACCTGAAGGAACCCTTTAAGGTTCTACATATGAAGCGCCTGAAGGAACCCTTTAAGGTTCTACATATGAAACGCCTGAAGGAACCCTTTAAGGTTCTACATATGAAACGCCTGAAGGAACCCTTTAAGGTTCTACATATGAAGCGCCTGAAGGAACCCTTTAAGGTTCTATATATGAAACGCCTGAAGGAACCCTTTAAGATTCTATATGAAACACCCAACGGAACCCTTTAAGGTTCTACATATGAAGCGCCTGACGGAACCCTTTAAGGTTCTACATATAAATCACCTGACAGAACCCTTTAAGGTTCTACATATGAAACGCCTGAAGGAACCCTTTAATATTCTATATAAAGTGGCTGAAGGAACCCTTAAAGGTTCTACATATGAAACGCCTGAAGGAACCTTTTAAGGTTCTACATATGAAACACCCGATGGAACCCTTTAAGGTTCTACATATGAAGCACCTGATGGAACCCTTTAAGATTATATATAAAGTGCCTGAAGGAACCCTTTAAGGTTCTATACATGAAGCACCTGAAGGAACCCTTTAAGGTCCTACATATAAATCACCTGATGGAACCCTTTAAGGTTCTACATATGAAGTGCCTGAAGGAACCCTTTAAGGTTCTACATATGAAGCGCCTGAAGGAACCCTTTAAGATCCTACATATGAAACGCCTGAAGGAACCCTTTAAGGTTCTACATATGAAGCGCCTGAAGGAATCCTTTAAGGTTCTACATATGAAACACCTGAAGGAACCCTTTAAGGTTCTACATATGAAGCGCCTGAAGGAACCCTTTAAGGTTCTACATATGAAACGCCTGAAGGAACCCTTTAAGGTTCTACATATGAAACGCCTGAAGGAACCCTTTAAGGTTCTACATATGAAGTGCCTGAAGGAACCCTTTAAGGTTCTATACATGAAGCACCTGAAGGAACCCTTTAAGGTCCTACATATAAATCACCTGATGGAACCCT
>NC_138228.1:1307802-1317802 GCF_964197995.2 Scardinius erythrophthalmus
CGCATTAATACACCGTTTTCTAAGGCTACGTGATATATGTAACTGTTTACAATCATAATATCGTGAAATCACAAAGGCTGTGATTCAGAAAATAAATATATGCGCTGTTTTTTTCACCCACAGAGAAGCACGACGCTTTAATTATTGACATGCGTGCGGATTGTGTTAAAAGTACCTCAGCTCCGTTCACAGTAAACGCTGCTCCACACATATCAGTCTCTGCATGTGCTGTTTGTTTAGGTTTCCAATAATGTGCATTTGGGAACACAAAACGCGTGTTTCATAGTTGCACTGTCATCATTTGCATGGAGCGACGAGCGTCTCGGGTTTCTCAAACTCCATCTCTCCGTGCTGTGAGTTTGTGTAGCTTATAACGTTATCTGCACGCAGTGTGCGCTGTTTCACAAGATTCGTAACGCAGCTCATTTATAAATCTACGCCAACACAGGAGAATACATAAGTATGTTTCTGAATATATTCAGAAATATTGTTGTTCATCGCAATTTCAAAATAAAAGTTTAACCCTTGCACTGAGCTTGCATGTTTTGGCGTGCACCTGCATCTGTAAAGAAATGACAGCGGCTGTTGCATTTCTATCGTACAGAAGTGACCAAATATGAAAGATTAAGTTGACATTTGAATTAAATGTTATGTTTATTAGTTATATATTTTACCTGGTGTATTTTAACAGCGTTGTTCAATAAAATCCATATGATTACTTTGATACTTTATTTGAACCAATAATTATTGCTTGTTATTATATATTTGGGTAACACTTTACAATAAGGTTCATTAGTTAACATTATGTATTAACCAACATGAACTAACAATGAACAATAGCTACATTTGTAACTAACATTTGTTCATACAAATACAGCTGTTCATTGTTTGTTCATGTTTGTTCACTTACATTAATGTTAACAAATACAACCTTTAATTTTAATAATGTAGTAAATGTTGAAATTAACATGAACTAAGATTAATAAATGCTGTAGAAGTATTGTTCATTCTTATGTTAATTAAGGTAGCTAACTAATGAACCATAATGTAAAGTGTTACTTATTTGTATTTAAGTAATTTTAAAGGCTGTTGTTCACTTGGATCTATTTTTATTACCACCATTTGTTTTATCCGATTACTCGATTAATCGACGGAAAAAATCAATAGAATACTCGATTACTAAAATAATCGATAGCTACAGCCCTACTCACTCACTCATACTCACTCACTCATACTCACTCACACTCACTCACTCACTCACTCACTCACTCACTCACTCATACTCATACTCACTCATACTCACTCACTCATACTCGCTCACTCATACTCGCTCACTCATACACGCTCACTCATACTCACTAACTCACTCATACTCACCTGACACTCTCATACTCACCTGACACTCTCATACTCACTCTAACTCACTCATACACGCTCACTCTCATACTCACTAACTAACTCATACTCGCTCTCATACTCACTAACTCACTCATACACGCTCACTCATACTCGCTCACTCATACTCACCTGACACTCTCATACTCACTCTAACTCACTCATACACGCTCACTCATACTCACCTGACACTCTCATACTCACTCTAACTCACTCATACACGCTCACTCTCATACTCACTAACTCACTCATACACGCTCACTCATACTCACTCAAACTAACTCACTCATACACGCTCACTCATACTAACTCACTCACACGCTCGCTCACTCATACTCACTCAAACTAACTCACTCACTCTCATACTCACCCATACTCACTCATACACGCTCACTCATACTCACTAACTCACTCATACTCGCTCACTCATACTCACTAACTCACTCATACACGCTCACTCATACTCGCTCACTCTCATACTCACTAACTCACTCATACACGCTCACTCATACTCACTCAAACTAACTCACTCATACTTGCTCACTCTCATACTCACTCATACACGCTCACTCATACTCACTCAAACTAACTCACTCATACACGCTCACTCATACACGCTCAAACTAACTCACTCATACTCGCTCACTCATGCTCACTCATACTCGCTCACTCCTACTCGCTCACTCCTACTCGCTCACTCCTACTCGCTCACTCCTACTCGCTCACTCCTACTCGCTCACTCCTACTCGCTCACTCCTACTCGCTCACTCCTACTCGCTCACTCCTACTCGCTCACTCCTACTCGCTCACTCATACACGCTCACTCATACTCACTAACTCACTCATACTCACCTGACACTCTCATACTCACTCTAACTCACTCATACACGCTCACTCTCATACTCACTAACTCACTCATACTCGCTCTCATACTCACTAACTCACTCATACACGCTCACTCATACTCACCTGACACTCTCATACTCACTCTAACTCACTCATACACGCTCACTCATACTCACCTGACACTCTCATACTCACTCTAACTCACTCATACACGCTCACTCTCATACTCACTAACTCACTCATACACGCTCACTCATACTCGCTCACTCATACACGCTCACTCTCATACTCACTAACTCACTCATACACGCTCACTCATACTCGCTCACTCATACTCGCTCACTCATACTCACCTGACACTCTCATACTCACTCTAACTCACTCATACACGCTCACTCATACTCACCTGACACTCTCATACTCACTCTAACTCACTCATACACGCTCACTCTCATACTCACTAACTCACTCATACACGCTCACTCATACTCACTCAAACTAACTCACTCATACACGCTCACTCATACTAACTCACTCACACGCTCGCTCACTCATACTCACTCAAACTAACTCACTCACTCTCATACTCACTCATACTCACTCATACACGCTCACTCATACTCACTAACTCACTCATACTCGCTCACTCATACTCACTAACTCACTCATACACGCTCACTCATACTCGCTCACTCTCATACTCACTAACTCACTCATACACGCTCACTCATACTCACTCAAACTAACTCACTCATACTTGCTCACTCTCATACTCACTAACTCACTCATACTCACTCAAACTAACTCACTCATACACGCTCACTCATACACGCTCAAACTAACTCACTCATACTCGCTCACTCATGCTCGCTCATACTCGCTCACTCCTACTCGCTCACTCCTACTCGCTCACTCATACTCACTAACTCACTCATACTCACCTGACACTCTCATACTCACTCTAACTCACTCATACACGCTCACTCTCATACTCACTAACTCACTCATACTCGCTCTCATACTCACTAACTCACTCATACACGCTCACTCATACTCGCTCACTCATACTCACCTGACACTCTCATACTCACTCTAACTCACTCATACACGCTCACTCATACTCACCTGACACTCTCATACTCACTCTAACTCACTCATACACGCTCACTCTCATACTCACTAACTCACTCATACACGCTCACTCATACTCACTCAAACTAACTCACTCATACACGCTCACTCATACACGCTCACTCATACTAACTCACTCATACTAACTCACTCATACACGCTCACTCATACTAACTCACACGCTCGCTCACTCATACTCACTCAAACTAACTCACTCACTCTCATACTCACTCATACTCACTAACTCACTCATACTCGCTCACTCATACTCGCTCACTCATACTCGCTCACTCATACTCGCTCACTCATACTCGCTCATACTCGCTCACTCATACTCGCTCACTCATACTCGCTCACTCATACTCGCTCACTCATACTCGCTCACTCATACTCGCTCACTCATACTCGCTCACTCATACTCGCTCACTCATACTCACTCACTCATACTCACTCACTCACTCATACTCACTCACTCATACTCACTCATACACGCTCTCTCATACACGCTCACTCATACTCACTAACTCACTCATACTCACCTGACACTCTCATACTCACTCTAACTCACTCATACACGCTCACTCTCATACTCACTAACTCACTCATACTCGCTCTCATACTCACTAACTCACTCATACACGCTCACTCATACTCACCTGACACTCTCATACTCACTCTAACTCACTCATACACGCTCACTCATACTCACCTGACACTCTCATACTCACTCTAACTCACTCATACACGCTCACTCTCATACTCACTAACTCACTCATACACGCTCACTCATACTCACTCAAACTAACTCACTCATACACGCTCACTCATACTAACTCACACGCTCGCTCACTCATACTCACTCAAACTAACTCACTCACTCTCATACTCACTCATACTCACTCACTCATACTCACTAACTCACTCATACACGCTCACTCATACTCAAACTAACTCACTCATACTCGCTCACTCTCATACTCACTCACTCATACTCACTAACTCACTCATACTCACTAACTCACTCATACACGCTCACTCATACTCACTAACTCACTCATACACGCTCACTCATACTCACTCAAACTAACTCACTCATACTCGCTCACTCTCATACTCACTAACTCACTCATACTCGCTCACTCATACTCACTCAAACTAACTCACTCATACTCGCTCACTCTCATACTCACTAACTCACTCATACTCGCTCACTCATACTCACTCACTCTCATACTCACTAACTCACTCATACTCACTAACTCACTCATACACACTCACTCATACACGCTCACTCATACTCACTCAAACTAACTCACTCATACTCGCTCACTCATACTCACTAACTCACTCATACTCACTAACTCACTCATACTCACTAACTCACTCATACTCGCTCACTCATACTCACTAACTCACTCATACTCACTAACTCACTCATACTCGCTCACTCATACTCACTAACTCACTCATACTCTCATACTCACTAACTCACTCATACTCACTAACTCACTCATACTCACTAACTCACTCATACTCACTAACTTACTCACTAACTCACTCATACTCACTAACTCACTCATACTCACTAACTCACTCATACTCACTCATACTCACTAACTCACTCATACTCACTAACTCACTCATACTCACTAACTCACTCATACTCACTAACTCACTCATACTCACTAACTCACTCATACTCACTAACTCACTCATACTCGCTCACTCATACTCGCTCACTCATACTCGCTCACTCATACTCGCTCACTCATACTCGCTCACTCATACTCGCTCACTCATACTCGCTCACTCATACTCGCTCGCTCACTCATACTCGCTCACTCACTCATACTCGCTCGCTCACTCATACTCGCTCACTCTCATACTCGCTCAATCTCATACTCGCTCACTCATACTTTAACTCACACTCATTCATACTCGCTCTCTCACTCACTCATACTCACTCACTCATACTTTAACTCACACACTCATTCATACTCGCTCTCTCACACTCACTCTCATATTTCATGTTACAAGAACAGCCTTTTTCCACCTTAGAAACATTGCTAAGCTACGTAATATGCTATCTGTTTCTGATGCAGAAAAGTTAGTTCATGCATTCATGACCTCGAGACTAGATTACTGTAATGCGTTATTAGCCGGTTGTCCTGCATCCTCAATAAACAAGCTACAGTTAGTCCAAAATGCCGCCACTAGAGTTCTAACTAGATCAAGAAAATATGATCATATAACACCGATTTTATCATCCCTACATTGGTTACCTATAAAGTCCCGTATTAATTACAAGGTATTGCTACTGCCTTATAAAGCCCTAAAAGGCTTAGCTCCAGTCTATTTAACGGATCTTCTATCGCCCTATAATCCATCGCGCTCTTTAAGATCACTAAATTCGAGGCTTTTGGTCATACCTAGGATATCCAGATCCACCAAAGGAGGGAGAGCATTTTCACATTTAGCTCCAAAACTCTGGAATAGTCTTCCGGATACTGTTCGTTGCTCAGACTCGCTCTCCCAGTTTAAAACTAGATTAAAGACGCATCTCTTCAGCCAGGCATTCATATAATACTTTTAATCCTACAGTTAAATCCGACCTCTAGTTCATAAACGCCAGAGGAGAACTGGCCCCCGACTGAGCCTGGGTTCTCCCAAGGTTTTTTTTTCTCCATTAGGTCACCTGATGGAGTTTTTCGGTTCCTTGCCACTTTTGCCTTTGGCTTGCTTAGTTGGGGATATTTGGGGATATTTAATTTAATTAATCAATCAACGATACTATTGATCAGCATTACCAAACGTAGACGTTCCACTAGAAACAAACATTGATGTATTGTTATTACTGTGAAGCTGCTTTGATACAACCTATGTTGTGAAAAGCGCTATATAAATAAACTTGACTTGACTTGACTTGACTCTCATACTCACTCACTCACTCACTCTCAAATAACATCGCATCAATTCCTGATGGATAAAATCATTTGTTTCTCATTGAAAACATCTCGCACTACAGAAGATAAAACACTCCAGAATGACACACTTCACACTCATGCTAAGAAAACACACATGGTACAGTAGATAGTTTACTGAAAACAGTTTAATTGTATTAACGAACAGTCAGAGAACAGTTACTGCATGTACAGACACTGTGAATTCAACATCAGAACTGCTGGAAAACACACGTCAGAGATGCGTGAGAGTTTCACATTAGTTACCAAAGCATGTTCACGTTTATGTACATAGTGCAAAAGACACGCCGATGAGAATCACTCCAAACACACAAACAGAGAGAGAGAGAGAGAGAGAGAGAGAGGGAGAGAGGGAGGATCCGGGCGCTGCTACGGGAAGCTTATTGCACTGAGATCGTGATGATCCACAACATTTACACGGTTACACGATCTCGCCGGATCGGACTCTCCGTTCGCCCTCATGTTAGTCACCAATACACCAGACATTTACCAAGAGAGCGTTAATGTACATCATTATAACCTCAGAAATCCTTCATGTGGAGCCGAACGTGACTAAAGATGGAGGAGAAAGAGCGGAGTAAACGTGGTTAGAGACACAAACACACACGGAGAAGAGCTTCTGTCCATCTGAAGCACCAGAATACGGTAATTTACCGACACGATCCCATCAGTGCAGGAGACACCCGACGACACGTGAAATAAAACACACCCGTCATCTGTTTTCATTCAAGTGTGATAAATAGAACCGTAGACGACAGAATATTAGAAACATTTAAATGTTATGTACACCAGGATTCGTTCAGTTGCTCACGTCATTAGTTATGCATTGAGTTTCTCTTCTGTAGAGTTCGTTAATGCTTCGCTTTCCACCTGGTTAGACTAAACGCACGCTTAGATCAGACGTCTGTGTGTGTGTGAGTGTGTGTGTGTGTGTGTGTGTGTGTGTGTTGGAATGAATGAACGTTTGCATCTTTCATTAACTTTAAGAAAGAATTCACCCAAACCTTGAATCATTTACTCGCCCTCATGTCCTTTATTTCTTCAGTGGAAGCATCATGACAGCGGTTCATATGAATCAGTGATTCATACTCTCAAATCTCATATTTAATGGAATCGTTCAGCCAAAAATGGTCATTCTGTCATCATTTACTCGCCTTCATGTGGTTCAAAGCTGTATGACTTTCTTTCTTCAGTGGAACATAAAAGAAGATCTGAGAAATTATTCAAATACCGTCTGATAAGTTGTTCAGCCTTTGTGCTGCGACACGAGGATGAACAAATGATGACAGAATGAACTGTTCCTTTAAGAGATCAGGTTTTGAGATCGAGTCACATGGACGGCTGTTATGATGCTCTACGGTTATTTTTGGAGCTCAACAGCATCAGTCACTGTTCACAATGATGAAGAGCATCATCGGTCGTTCATCTGAAGTGTTTGAGGGCGAGCAGGCGATGATGAATCGTTCACAGAGAGTGTGTGAGCAGAGAACCTGAGTCAGTGTGTGTGTGAGTGTGTGTGTGTTTGTGAACGTTTGTATCCTTCATTAACTTTCAGAAAGAATTCCCCCAAACCTTGCGTCGCAGAAGAAACGACACGATGACGAATAAACGAAGACAGAATGAACTGTTCCTTTAAGACTCACAGAGATTCACAGAGCTGATTCATATGAGTCATATGATGATGCTTTACGATCACCATTGTGGAGCATCAGTCAATGTTCACAATGATGAAGAGCATCATCCGTCGTTCCTCTAAAGGGTTTGAAGGGTGGACCTGACGATAATGAATCGTTCACAGAGAGTGTGTGAGTCAGTGTGTGTGTGAAACACCCGTCACCGTGTCCGCCGCGTCCTTCTCGTCACCCGCCGGTTCTGCGATGACATCAGAGTCGTCGAGCTCTTCCTCGTCGCTCACCCGGCCCTCCTCGTCCTCCTCGTCCTCGGAGCTGCTCGCTCTCCTCAGCTGCAGGTTCTCCAGGGTCTTGGAGACCCAGGACTCGATGCGGCTGCTGAGCGGCACGATGGGCTCGGGTGTGTACTCCTCTTCCTCCTCCTCATCCTCCTCCTCCAGCATGCCCGGCACCAGTGTGCTGGTGGTGCTGGTGATGGAGGAGTTGAGCCGGTCTCGGCCGCTGCCGTCGAGGGATCCGGTCTCGGTGCTCAGAGACGCCCACTCCAGCCGGTCATCGGTGCGGGACTCGTCCTTCTCCGGCGCTCGGGCCGCGGCGGGACTCGGGATCAGGCTCTGATTGGCCGTCGGCTGAGGGAGCGGGGACACGACCTCACGCTGATCTTTGTTGTTCGCTCTGCTGATTGGCTCAGAGTCCGGCGGCTCCGGCGCGTCTGCGTTCTCCACCATCGTCCTCCAGTTAGTCTCTGCACACAGAACATTTAGACATGTTAAATATTGCAAAGTCTCGATGATGTCTCAGGCTCTACTAGAACAGGTTTTCCTGCTTGAATGTTGATTATTCTCCTCATATTCTCCATTGTTGCGGCTCCTCTCTTCCCAGTCTGTCAGTAACGCTCTGTTTACTTCCTGTCTCTATGAAGCCCCTCCTTCTGAAAAGCACACTGTGCTCTGATTGGTCGGCTGGATCAGTGTGTCAAGATTCAAGTTTTATTAATTTATAAAGAGCCACAAGACTGACCAAAGTGCTGTACAAGACATCTAAATACAAATCCTAAATATACACACTTTTGATAATACACACAAATATGATATAATATACACATTTAAGAAAAATGTGTAAAAAACAACAACAAAAACGTTTCGTCACTACGTTGTTCTTCGCGCAAAGAAGTGAGCTAAAGTCAGCGAATAAAACACTGACACAATGATGAACAAGTAACAATAATATTCGCAATAACATATTGCTTTACTGAATAATCAAGTAAACCTAATTTCTTTATTTATTTTTGTAAAGAAACCTCATTGTTTAACTGGCGACTCTCAGACGACGACATCACTTCCTGTCAGCCACTGTAACTTCTGATGGGTGTAATTCACAACCTCACCACTAGATGCCACTAAAAATCACACACTTTTAAAAAAAAGGCTAACGATGCTTTCGGGAAACGCACCTCTGTTTACTTCCTGTCTCTATGAAGCCCCTCCTTCTGAAAAGCACACTGTGAATATCGAGCGTTCGCGGCAACCGCGTCGGCCAATTCGCATCTATTCACATCTTTGCGTTGACTTTGTATGTAATCTACTCGCGCAAATAATTTAATTTGCGTATGGTGTGAACACACAGCATTAGGCTAACGATGCTTTAGGAAACACACCCCTGGTGCGGCGCTGTCTTACCGTACTCCTTCTCGTTGACCTCAGAGATGGGCTCAGAGATGACGCTGCAGAACGAGATCGCGCTGGCGGCCGACGGGTTCCTGGAGTGACCCATGTGGTGCGGGACCTTCTTCACGTTCTTCAGCGCCTCCTCGGCCTGCTCCTGCTCCAGCGCGCTCACCATCTCCTTATACGCCCTGCGCGCCTCCTCCGTCAGGGACACCAGCGTGTTGAAAAGAGCCTGAGCGCGCGCACACACACACACACACACACACACACACACATGAATGCATTGCATTTGGCATCTATTGCATTTAAGGAGTTTCT
Organism: Scardinius erythrophthalmus; assembly: GCF_964197995.2. Classification (NCBI taxonomy): domain Eukaryota; kingdom Metazoa; phylum Chordata; class Actinopteri; order Cypriniformes; family Leuciscidae; genus Scardinius; species Scardinius erythrophthalmus. The sequence continues at coordinate 1,317,772 of NC_138228.1, forward strand.
CCATTTTTTTATCAGATCACACATGACGTAG
>NC_138228.1:1322802-1355302 GCF_964197995.2 Scardinius erythrophthalmus
ATATTAGGGCTGCACCATACTGGGAAAAACTGGCATTGCTATATATATATATATATATATATATATATATATATATATATATATATATATATATATATATATATATATATATATATATATATATATATATATGAAAAAATACAGGAATTTTCATCAGATGACTTGAACTTGATATTATACAACATTTAACATCTCACAATAATAATAATAATTTATATATAAATGATATATAAATATATTATTATTATTGTGAGCTAGGCATGTGCCGGTATCAACTTTTCATGCTGCGATTAATTGATTGAGCTTTTACCACGGTATACGGTATTATCACGATATTTTAATTGCTCAAGAGAAATGGATGGATTGGTGGGGGGGATGTAGAAAAAAAACTACTTACATTACAATAGTGATTGTCAAAACATTTGGTATCTAAATAGAATTTTACACAATTTTCACGCTTTCAATTCTTGGGATTTGATTTCAATCTTGATTCAGTATTGACTTTTTGGATAATTATTAGGTAGGCTACAGTAGATAGACGTTAATTTTTCTCAAGAAAAAATATATCTCAAATAATGCTGTAAACATACAGAGAGCCCTGTCTGCTGGTATTATTAAAGGTTAAAAATTAACTAATTAAATTAAATATAATTTGGTTTTCATTATAATAACAATTATGACACAAGTAAAAATATAATACAAATGTAATATAGTGCACATATTTAGCAAAATACTCCTCTCTATAGCTATTTTTTTCTAGTCAACTAATGTGTTGGTCATTAAATGGCTTTCCTGAGGTAAATGTAACGTTCTGTGACATAATTGTTCACCTGCAGTTTTATTGACCTCTTTCCGTGGCTGAAAAACCCTGATTGATCGATATTATGTATGAGGCATACCTTTCGGTAAATTGTAGCCTACTGTATCTTTAAATAAAAAGTAACAGATGATCGGTTTACTTGAACTGAGGCGCTACAGTGATCGGTCACGTCACATTTACAAGCACCAAAACAGTATTTATTGTCTGAATTTCGTAATAAAATGGACAGAACATGAGAGCTGAGAATTGTTTTCATACCATAATAACCTGCTCTGTCTAGTCTGTCGGTCTCCGTGTCCTCTTTAGACTAGAGTGCACACGGCGCCGCATGCACACAGCGCTTCATGTGGGGATTGTTTACATCAGAGTGCGCACGTGTTTCGCGCAGCATAAACGCAGTGTTTGTTTAAGCGGTTGATGGAAAATAAGCTAATACGCGTTCTATAAATATAAATTCTGATCTATTATTTTTCACGGTATTTTGAAGTGCCCACGATAACAATATCGTGCATATTCATTACCGCGATTTATCGCATTACCGAATACCGGCACATAAAACACACTATGAATATAAATATATTTATAATAAATATATTTAAATAAATAAATGTTTAGGGCTCCCGATACATTTCAAAATATATTCATAAATATATATATATAATAAAATAAATAAATAAATATTATTATACAATTATTATTAAAGTTATTGTTTACAGAACATTAGTAAAATTGCAATACTAATAGTTACATCTTAATTTCTTCATTTTCAAACGTTAAAACAAACTGTTAATTTAGATAAAAACTTCAGGAAGACGTTAAAGTTTAGATGAAAATAAAGTTTAGTGTCAGGGTTCTTGCACACTGAGTCCGAAACTTTCGCACGTTAAAAATAAATACGGCCTCCTGTTGTGTCAATCCCGATTACACACTGCCTCCGACACTTTCGTTCGTCATAAAAACATTCGGATCATGTTCGATTTTCTGTGTTTTTCGCATCCGTAGCTCAAGCATTTCGAGAGGAGTTTTGACCATTAAGAAATACGAAAAAACGCATGCGAAGATTTCGGACTCAGTGCGCAAGGACCTTTACACAGGGATCTGATGATGATGTGTGTGTGTGTGTGTGTGTGTGTGTGTGTGTGTGTGTGTGTGTTCGTACCGTCCTGCTCCTGTGTGAGTGTGTCAGTGAAGCTCAGAGATTCTCTCTGCTCGTCGGCTCCAGACACACCCTGATCCGCTGAACTCTTGCCCTTCTTCACCTCGCGCTCCTGCAGAATAATCTACACACACACACACACACAGAGAGAGAGAGAGAGGGAGAGGGAGAGGGAGAGAGAGAGAGGGAGGGAGAGAGAGAGAGAGAAAGAGAGAGAGGGAGGGGGAGGGGGGGAGAAAGAAGTTAATTAGTTGTGATGTCATATCCTGTCATGCTCAGCGGTGCATGTATGTGTGTGCGTGAGTGTGTGTGCGTGAGTGTGTGTGCGTGAGTGTGTGTGTGTGTGCGTGAGTGTGTGTGTGTGTGTGTGTGTGAGTGAGTGAGTGAGTGAGTGTGTTTGTGTGAGTGAGTGAGTGAGTGAGTGAGTGAGTGAGTGCATGTATGTGTGTGTGAGTGAGTGAGTGAGTGAGTGTGTGTGTGTGTGTGTGTGTGTGTGTGTGTGAGCTGTGAAGCACCTTCTTCATGGCGGTGGTCTTCTTGACTTTGGGAATCTCTCTCTCTTTCCCTCTCTTGATGCGCGGCGCGCTGGAGTCTAGGATGTTGTGAGGAGGAGTGTGTGTGTTCTTGAGTCCCGTCACTCGACTGCCGCCATCTTTACTGTGCAGAGCGCCCACTGTCCCGACTGACAACAACACAACACACACCAGTGTTAGCTCAGAATCACTGGAGAATATCAAGCAGAACCTTCCGGGCTCTCTCTCGAGTCCAACACTGAGTGACTTAAACTGCAGTTCATCCACTGGCCACTAGAGGCCGGCTGCAGAAGAGGGTCATTACCCATAAACCCCTGTGTTAAAATACCCAACTTTACAGCAGAAAGAAACATGTTCACAGTCTGGTGCAAAGAATGGTTTTGGTCTATACAGCTAATGTTGCCCTTCATGACGACTGTGGGGGGGAGAATTTTTATATAACTCATCCGTTTCTATTATATTAAGCCTTAAAGTTCTGCATAATTAAGGGGGCGTGGCCACTTGAGTGACAGGTGGATTGCCGCTGATGTCACTACTAGCCATTTGTCTGTTAGCGTCACGTCACCCCAGCTAATCCCGCAGTTTTTCTAATGAATCTGAAGTCTGGCTCATTTATAGGAAATATTTTACTTTCGTTTCGGAGAATAATGTGTATAGATTTGGTTTTAGAGTGTTGTACCTGTGTATGAGAGTGGTTTGGTGTTGTTGAGTTGTCGCGCTCTCATAGCCTGTTGTTGTTTCTCTAGCGCCGCTAACATGTCGCCCAGATCCAACTGTACCGGCGTCCTGCTCTTCTTACCGGCTGCTTTAGACAGAGCCTCCTAAACACACACACACACACACACACACACACACACACACACACACACACACACACACACAGTTCTTACACATGATCTGATGCTCAGGACATTCCTGTACAGATGGAGTGTGTGTGTACCTGTAGTTTCTCCCTGTACAGATGGAGTGTGAGTGTGTGTGTACCTGTAGTTTCTCCCTGTACAGACGGACTTTGAGTGTGTGTGTACCTGTAGTTTCTTCCTGTACAGATGGAGTGTATGTGTACCTGTAGTTTCTCCCTGTACAGATGGAGTGTGTGTGTACCTGTAGTTTCTTCCTGTACAGATGGAGTGTGTGTGTACCTGTAGTTTCTCCCTGTACAGACGGAGTGTGTGTGTACCTGTAGTTTCTTCTTGTACAGATGGAGTGTGTGTGTACCTGTAGTTTCTCCCTGTACAGACGGAGTGTGAGTGCACCTGTAGTTTCTCCCTGTACAGACGGAGTGTGTGTGTACCTGTGGTTTCTTCTTGTACAGATGGAGTGTGTGTGTACCTGTAGTTTCTCCCTGTACAGATGGAGTGTGAGTGTACCTGTAGTTTCTCCCTGTACAGACGGAGTGTGTGTGTACCTGTAGTTTCTCCCTGTACAGATGGAGGGTGTGTGTACCTGTAGTTTCTTCTTGTACAGACGGAGTGTGTGTGTACCTGTAGTTTCTCCCTGTACAGATGGAGTGTGAGTGTGTGTGTACCTGTAGTTTCTCCCTGTACAGACGGAGTGTGTGTGTACCTGTAGTTTCTTCTTGTACAGACGGAGTGTGTGTGTACCTGTAGTTTCTCCCTGTACAGATGGAGTGTGAGTGTGTGTGTACCTGTAGTTTCTCCCTGTACAGACGGAGTGTGTGTACCTGTAGTTTCTTCTTGTACAGACGGAGTGTGTGTGTACCTGTAGTTTCTCCCTGTACAGACGGAGTGTGTGTGTACCTGTAGTTTCTTCCTGTACAGATAGAGTGTGTGTGTACCTGTAGTTTCTCCCTGTACAGATGGAGTGTGTGTGTACCTGTAGTTTCTCCCTGTACAGACGGAGTGTGTGTGTGTACCTGTAGTTTCTCCCTGTACAGACGGAGTGTGTGTGTACCTGTAGTTTCTCCCTGTACAGACGGAGTGTGTGTGTACCTGTAGTTTCTCCCTGTACAGACGGAGTGTGTGTGTACCTGTGGTTTCTTCTTGTACAGATGGAGTGTGTGTGTACCTGTAGTTTCTCCCTGTACAGATGGTGTGTGTGTGTACCTGTAGTTTCTCCCTGTACAGACGGAGTGTGAGTGTGTGTGTACCTGTAGTTTCTCCCTGTACAGACGGAGTGTGTGTGTACCTGTAGTTTCTTCCTGTACAGATGGAGTGTGTGTTTACCTGTAGTTTCTCCCTGTACAGACGGAGTGTGTGTGTACCTGTAGTTTCTCCCTGTACAGACGGAGTGTGTGTGTACCTGTGGTTTCTTCTTGTACAGATGGAGTGTGTGTGTACCTGTAGTTTCTCCCTGTACAGATGGAGTGTGTGTGTACCTGTAGTTTCTCCCTGTACAGATGGAGTGTGAGTGTGTGTACCTGTAGTTTCTCCCTGTACAGACGGAGTGTGTGTGTACCTGTAGTTTCTTCTTGTACAGACGGAGTGTGTGTGTACCTGTAGTTTCTCCCTGTACAGACGGAGTGTGTGTGTACCTGTAGTTTCTCCCTGTACAGACGGAGTGTGTGTGTACCTGTAGTTTCTCCCTGTACAGACGGAGTGTGTGTGTACCTGTAGTTTCTTTTTGTACAGATGGAGTGTGTGTGTACCTGTAGTTTCTTCTTGTACAGATGGAGTGTGTGTGTACCTGTAGTTTCTTCTTGTACAGATGGAGTGTGTGTGTACCTGTAGTTTCTCCCTGTACAGACGGAGTGTGTGTGTGTACCTGTAGTTTCTCCCTGTACAGACGGAGTGTGTGTGTACCTGTAGTTTCTCCCTGTACAGACGGAGTGTGTGTGTACCTGTAGTTTCTTCTGCTCCATGCTAATCTCGGAGTATTCCTGCGCTGTGGCGAGAGCGGCCGCTAGCGCTTTCTTCCTCTGACTCTTGGCTCTCTTGGGAACGGAGCTGGTGATCGGGATGGGCGTCTGCACGATGCTTATGGGGGAATTCTCCGGAAGGTTATCCAGCTGCGCACACACACACACACACACACACACACACACACACACACACACACACACACACACACACACACACACAGACAGACAGGTTTAAAGTCATAATATACTTCATGGTGTGGCATCATTTCAAACTAAATTTAGTCAAAACAAAAGTTGGTAACACTTTATTTTACAGTGTCCTTGTTACATATGTCACATGTACTTACCATAGTAATAACAGTAAATGATGTATAATTACAAGCAAATAACCCTCAACCAAATGCAACCCTACCCTAACCCTATAGTAGGTACATTATTATTATTCAGTACTTAAATATACAATTACACAGTAACAATGACACCTTAAAATAAATAGTGTAACCCAAAGGTTTGAAACAGCTTGTCTAAGCTAATTTTCAGAAAGTTTGCTCCATCTGGCATACGCCTTCAAGCTAGCATTGGTCCATGTGATGATGATGATGATGTAGTAATAAGTGGGCGTGGCTCTGAGGCTCCGCCTTCTCCGGTTCATTTCTTCAGTTCAGTCGGTCGAGTTCAGACAAACATGAACACACTGAGAGACGCTTTATAGTAGAAACTGAAGCTGACACTGTTTTTGTTTAATACTGCTTAATCTGCTGCTTTAAAGCAATCTACTGTATAAAGTGCTGTGTAAATAAACATGATGTGACTGGAGTGCTGAACTGCAGATCTAGTGTAAACATCAACATCACTATGATCAGATGCTTTCTGAACGGTTTTCTCACCGTTGGCATTTAGTTGTTTTTTTTGTTATTGAGAGGAAATAGCAGATATCTGCATATTCATCTAAATGTGGGCGGGGTCGGGATGCTCGCCAACAGTACATCACTGCAAAGATATTTCAACCATTATTTTACCCCCAGGCGAAACACTCACCAGGTTCTTGGGAAGTTTGGGTTGAACCGGATCCGGTTTATTCCGCGGAGCAGCGCCGCCTGTGGCCAGATCAGGAAACTCATCCTCATCCTGAAGAACAGAGACAATCAACACAATAAATAGTGTGTGTGTGAGTGTACGTGAGAGAGTGTGAATGTGTGTGAGTGAGTGTGTGTGTGTGAGTGTGAATGTGTGTGTGTGAGTGTGTATGTGTGTGAGTGTGTGTGTGTGTGTGTGTGTGAGAGAGTGTCAGTGGTGGACGAAGTACACAAACCATGTACTTGAGTAAAAGTAAAGATACTCAAGGTAAAATATTACTCAAGTAAAAGTAGAAGTGCTGCCTTTAAACATTCACTTGAGTAAAAGTACAAAAGTATTTGCCTTCAAATGTACTTAAGTATCCAAGTACTTTGATTTTTTTTATGGCTATAATGTCCTATTATAATTTTTGTCACAAGACTCTTGCTTAACTCAGTCTACGTGAAGACTCCAATGTCACTCTTGGCACATCAATCTATATATATATATATATATATATATATATATATATATATATATATATATATATATATATATATATATATATATATAACATTCACTTGAGTAAAAGTATATATATATATATATATATTTTTTTTTTTTTTTTTTTTAATTGAATACATTTTTTGTGTGTTTAATTTTGGACGGAAGGGGACTGTTCCCATAAGGTATAATACATTTACAGTATTTACTGTATATATTTTTCACGAGCATCTATGGTTATAATAGGCCTATTATAAACATCCTAATGTTATGATACATTCACATAAACCTGCACAATGCCATTAAATACACACACACACACACACACATTTATATATATATATATATATATATATATATATATATATATATATATATAATTTATTTATTTTTTTATTTTATTTTTTCTACGTTATGGGAGCAGCCTATTTCCTTCCAAAATTAAACACCAAAACGTATTAATGCAGTGTTTCTGCTACTCCCCAGAAAAAAAATGCTATTATATGCAAGTAATTTTAGTGTCAACGTAATAAGCAATGCTCATTATGCGTCAATATTTACCGATAATTGCTGCAATAATAGCTGCTGCTCTCTGCCCCGCTTAAAATCATTGGCAACGCGATTTGTTTGGAACTACGGCTCTGTATGCTTTTCAATCACTCTCGCGATGTCATAAACTGATCGGTCTGTGCAGCTCCGGTTCAAGTCGAACAAGCCAGTGTCGCAACCTTATACTGTCTATGGTCGCAACTCTCTTATTTAACAGCTCTGGTTCACGCAGATAGCGCCAAGGCAAGTTCAAAACAAAGTACGCACGTTGTAGGCTAGTGATTGGTGGCTCGTTTGACCAGTTAAGTTTTTATCCACTCATAAATAAAAAGGAACGACGTGATTTTGAAAATGTAGTAGAGTAAAAAGTAAGATATTTGACTTTGAAATGTAGTGGAGTTAAAGTAAAAGTCTTCCAAAATTTAAATACTTAAGTAAAGTACAGATACACAAAAAAACTACTTAAGTACAGTAACGAATTACATTTACTTCGTTACTGTCCACCACTGGAGAGTGTGTATGTGTGTGTGTGAGAGTATGTGTGTGTGTGTACCTGAAAGTACAGTGGCTCAGGTGTGAGGTGTGTGTTGGGTGTCTCTGGAGGGGTGGATCTCCTCTGTCCTGCTGCGCGACACCCGAAGCTCATCTGGAAGTCCTGCGGGTCACATGATGCGGGTCACATGATGCAGAATAACTCACAGGTTTGGGAGAAACGCTTTTTTTTTTTTTTTTTTACTTTTCAAAACTTGCACCTTGGATCCTGTTTCAGAGTTTGCGTTCTTGAGCTCCAAACACTGTTGTGTGTGAATGAACGTCCAGAACACATTAAAAGTTTCTGTTTTCTGTGAGAACGGTGTGTGTTAGCGGCCCCTAAGTTAATAACTAATGGTCTTTACAACGGACGTGAATCAATCAAAACTAACTTTATCTGGACAATAACTTTATTCTAGATCTGCTGTAAAGCCTAAACACTCTCTGTTACTGTAATCTCCTGTTATCACTGTAAAGCTGCTGTGAAACATCTATATTGTTAAAGCGCTGTATAAATGAAGGAGATCATGTGAGCGGTCGAGCTCTACCTGTGTGTAGCTCCTCTCAGGTGTTCTGCTGCCTCTGAAGAACGGGGTGTTCCTGTCGGTCCACGGCTTCTGGACGGCCTGCGACGAGACATTCCCCCAGCTGACTGCTGTGAACACACACACACACACACACACACACACACACACACACACACACACACACACACAATGAAATCAGAATCAGAAAGAGCTTTATTGCCAAGTACACACACAAAGAATTTGTTTTGGTGACAGAAGAAGCTTACAGTACACCGATAATAAAAAATAAAAATAAAGATATATGTGAACAACACACATATATGTAAAAATATATATAATTATAACAATAATTGACACTAACTGTGAGGACAACTATGATAACTATAATTATGATGATAACCATAACTGACAATAACTATAATGATAAGTATGACAGTAACTACGACGACACCTAGAATGATGACTATAACTAAAATTATAACAAATATGATGATAACTATAATGAAAACTATGATGATAACTATAACAATACTTCTAACGATAACTATAACAATACTTCTAACAATAACTGGCAATTATTTTAACATCTACGACAATAACTATGAAAATTATAATGATAACCAACTATAACTATAATGATTAAACAATACTTAAACAATAACTATAACAAAAATTTGAATGATAGCTATAAGAATAATTATAATGATAAGTGCAACATAACTATAACGATAGTGTTAACTATATTAGCGTCCACACTAGCGCACAATATATCGCTACAGCTCGCTGCAGTTTAGGATTCTGGATTCTGATTGGCTGTCAATGTTTTTATCTTTCATCAGCTGGAAAAAAATCTTTCTGAAAGTGATTCCAACGATATTGTTTCTCTGTGCCGTTCTCGTTATAGTTGTGCACTTTTCTTGATTATTGCTATTATAAACTTTATGCTCACAGTTATTCATCTCTGTGTGAACTAACACAAGAACCCTGATCATGTGACAGTCGCTCAGGTGAAAGAGAGATCTTACCTGTCATGACGCCAGCGTCCACAGCCTGCAAACACACACACACACACACACACACACACACACACACACACACACACACACACACACACACACACACACACACACACAGATAGATGAGAGAACAGCAAATGTGATAATCCTCATAGAAATAAACCTTCATCATTCACTCGCATTTTAAAACAAATATTTCCCTCACGAGTCAAAATGACCTGAAGCCCTAAAATTATACTTTTTTTTTTGTCCAGAAAGATTCTTTTATTTCATTTTGATAGTGTCTTTTACTGCAATTTTTTTGGAGATTTTTTTATTTATTTATTCACCTTTAAAATTACTAGATTTGATCAATAAATAATATTTAAGCACATTCCTCAAAACTTAAATTCAAAATAACTCACAATTTCATGCATAACTCTTTTAATTCAGCTCTAAATATCTCACATTGAGTGTCTTTGTCGACCTCTTGTGGAGAGTAATAATATAAGATGATATTTTATGACTCTAGAATAGATGGCCTTATATCTCTATATGGAGCAAATGAGCTGTTCCTCTGGGTCCTAAAGTCAGTTCCCTTCAGTATGCATTCAGATACACGTAAAATATTTGGTACATTTTTAGCATTTTTAGTAAGAATTTTTAGCATTTTTAGGTTTTTCTATGTGCACTGAAGCATTCCTCACATTCCATTCATTTCTAAAGGGGTCAAATTGACCCGAGAGTGAAGGATTTGTAACTTTTTTAAATTTCAACCACAAAACTCCTCAAATCTATTCAATATTTTTTGTGTATTCGTGGTTCAAGTGCGACATAAGTCCTGGGGTCTTGGACCCCTCTGATGAACTCAATTTTAAAATTTTAAAATTAAGTTTCGGGACAAAATGAGCCGAGGGAAGGATGTAGCGTACCGCCGCGGGTGTGTGTTGATTGGTGGAGGTGTTGTTGGCTCCCTGGTTGTGTTTAGGACTGCAGTATCCGCTGTCACTGTCGATGTCGGCCTCGCTGGCTCCCTGCTCACTGGACGACTCCTGCTGCGACGTGCGCCTGCGCCGAGCTTTATTATTCCACAGCTGAGGACTCGCCTGATCCGACACAAACCTGACCGCCCCGCTGCCGGACGCCTCGCCGGGGAAATCTGAACACACACACGCTTGAATGAATCATTCAGTGACTCACTCATTAAGACAGTCAATTAATGAATCAGCCGTTTGAATGAATCGGTTGACACTCAATGACTCACTCATTAACAGTGACTCGCTGCCACCTACTGGCAGTTTCAATTTCACATTTAAAGAATCTTTTTATTTTTTAAATAATTTCAAAATATCAATATTCAACATTTTTTGTTTAAAACATCAAAACATTTATGCATTTGTAACTGCAGGTTAAATGCATTAATGAGCTGCATTAAACAGACTGTAAATGCATCTAAACGATGCAACTTCTGTATTTTCGATATTTTATTATTCAATATTTTTTGTCAATATCGCACAGTCAGTCAAAGGTCAAAGGTCAGTACCTGTCTGCTGCGCTGCATCCACCAACAGCACCGTCTTGGACCTCCCATCAGGCCCGGTCGCACACACCTCCTTCTGCACCGCCACGCTCCGCATCACGGGACGCTTGGCTCTTATTGGCTGAGCCATCGGCTGCTGTGAGTGATGTAAACGACACATCAGGGTTAGTTTAAATCACTGAAATCTACAGTCACATATGTGAGCCTAGACCACAAAACCAGTCACAAGGGTCAAATTTTTTAAATTCAGATTTATAATCATCTGAATCATCTGAAAATGCATTTATAATGTCCCTAAAATTCAAGATAAGGGGCAAAAATATCTCTGTATGTCTTTAAAGTATGTCTGTATCATTTAATATAGTTAATCAATATCACATGAAGAGTGCCGTTTTTCTCCAGATATGAGCATGATTACATTAGATGATTTTATACAAGAGTTCAGTAAACAAGAAGTTAATATTAAGTGACTTTTAGACCCAATATTGTCTGTTTTTGCGTCTGAGCGACACACGGCGGCGTTTCCTCACTGAATGAACGAATCGTTTGAATGAATGATTTAATGACTCACTCATTAAGACTTAGTCAAATGCTGCGTCTCAGTTCGCCTATTCGTACTACACCCTAAAAGTGTGGACTCTTTTTGTAAAGAAAAAGTAGATCCTTTTGAGTGTGTAGCAGAAGAGTAGACAAGCTTTTGGACAAACTATCTCGTCATACAATTGCGTCTTTAACGGTTGCTCTCGGTCTCATCCTGACACAGTAAACTGACCTGTCAATCATCCTGACACAATAAACAGACCTGTCAATCATTCTGTCACAATAAACTGACCTGTCAATCATCTTGTCACAGTTAATATTCTCCACATTCCATTTAATTTAATTTCCTACTGTCTCGGAGAGGTGTTGAAGTGTTGATCTGCAGTCGCGTGTCTCATGCGGAGACTCTGCATAATGATGCATTTAAAAGTTAATGGCCAAACGGATCTTTATAAAAGTCTACATTGTTATTGCAGATGAAATATAACACGGATAACATTAAATAAATATTTTTTATCAGGTTAAACTTTTATTAGTCACTCAAACCTTTGTCACCATAGGTTGCACACATCCACCATGTTTTGTAGTTTTTTAACTCTTTTTACTCGTGTTTGTAGTTCCTCCTCCAAAGCGCAGTGGGTTGTGGGTAATATAATATATCCACACTTCGAAAATCCACCGGGAATAGTAGACCATCAGAGGACTTCTGGCATACTCTCTTCAACATACTATGCTTTGGGACACACTTATTCTTATCTCACACACTGTTTAGGACGGATAGTGTGGACATTGGGATTCAGGGATCTGTGGGATGCATTGGGATGCAGGGACTCACTCATTAACAGTGACTCGCTGCCACCTACTGGCGGTTTCAGTTTCAAATTTCAATTACAGACTGGCGACGTGTGTGTGTGTGTGTGTTCATCTCATACCTTGTGCAGTACAGGTGTTCGTGGGACGCCTCTCCCTCTCTGTGGCGTCGGTCTCTCGCTGCAGTCGGACACGGGGTTCAACACGCCGGCCGGAACGGGCCCCGCAAACGGCCCCGGGAAGGGCTGGTAGAAGCCCATGACAGGCGGGCAGGGCGTGGGCATGATGGCGTGGTAGTACGTGGCGTAATCGCTGGTGACGGGCGGCTGAGGGGACGACAGGATGGGGTACGCCAGGTACGGGCCGCCGGGGCTCTGGTTGAGCTGCTGCCAGCGCTGATCTCCTCCGCTATACATGGGCAGCTGTCGACTGAAGCCAAGGCAAGCTGGTTTACTTATAAAGCACAACTCAAACAGATAGTTGAGCAATGTGCTTTGCATTATAAAGCAAGACACTAATCACAAATCAAAAACACTATTACACAACATGAGACATCATGTTTCAACATCTCTCATGGAGAGGCATCGCATTTTTTGGGTGTGTGACGATGTGTGACATGAATATAACGCAGCACTGATGGTCGAAAACGGGTGTCGCCAAAAAAATCCAAACATCCTTAAAAATGGGTTTTCTGGTGACACAAAGGACACTTCAGCTGTGACACACACACACTGTAGCACAAAGTGTGCACTTCCTCCAATTCAAAGTGAACAGGAAGGAAAAGCAGGAGGATCCATTGGGAATAGAGGCGATCACACTCACACACACACACCATCTATCCAGACGTGCACATGAGGTCATTTCAAAGACTTCTAATGTTTTTATATTAAGTTACAAAACTTACAAATTACTTATTTATGACCATTTATGTCAACTAAGGACATTCGTGAAGGATGTCACATTTAACTCATTTCTGAAGAAAATGTTCTCCTCAAAATCCATTAAACACACACACAGTGAGACATCATGTGTAAGTGTGCATGTGTGTAAGTGTGCATGTGTGTCTGTCTACGTGAGCGAGTCAGTGTGTATGTGTGTGTGCGTGTGTGTGTACCTGTTGCTCTGGTTCTCCTGTACGAATGGGTAGCAGGTGTGTGTGTGTGTGTGTGTGTGTGTGTGTGTGAGTGTGTGTACTTGAACAACCATCTTTGTGAGGACCAGTTTGAGTTTTCGACCACTGGAGTGAGGACAAAGAGAGTAAAGTGAGGACATGTTGGCCGGTCCTCAGTCTCTGAGAGCCTTTAAAGGCCTGTTTAAGGGTCAACACTTGGTTTTAGGGATAAGGTTATAATGAGGTCAGGGGTCGGGTTAGGCACTTAGTTGTGATGGGTAAAGTTAGGGTAAGTGGCTAGAGATTGCATTGTGTCAATGAATGTCCTCAAAAGATAGATGTACAAGAATATGTGCGTGTGTGTGTGTCTGTGTGTACCTGTTGCTCTGGTTCTCCTGTACGAAGGGGTAGCAGGTGATCAGGTAGGAGGGGATTTGTGTGGGCTCAGCTCCACCCTCACTGCACAGACTCATGGGTAATAATGAAGCTTCAACACCTTTCTTCTGAGGGATAAACGGTTCCACTTCAGCAGAGAGCTTTACATCCTGAAACACACACACACACACACACACACACACACACACACACACACACACACACACACACACACGCTGCATTACAGGGCTGAAAAACTGCATTCACTACCATTTGTTTCTGAAATGTTAGTTATGTACGTATTATTAAATTGTGTGAGTGAGTGAGTGAGTGTGTACGTGTGTGTGTGTGTGTGTGTGTGTGTGTGTGTAAAAAAGCATTGTGCATTATGTAAACACAGAAAAATCTAAACTACTCCAGAAATCATGCCTGAGATTTCTAAAAGCGTCATATTTTGTAACAGCCTTGTGTTGTACGGATCATGTTATGTTGTTCTGAATGCCCTACTGCATTATGGATAATAAATCAGTCTGATATGACACGCTGAACATGGTTTCCTCCTACAGAAGTGTGTGTGTGTGTGTGTAGGAGCACAGCATACTACCATACTACTAATACAATATCTTTTGACTGCAGAAATAGTGTGCTAGTAACATCATTCTGAATTAGAGATGAGCCAGATGACAGCACACACACACACACACACACACACACACACACACACACACACACACAGGTCGGTCACGTGTCTTACGGTTCAACATGTCTGAAGCACGCAGTCGATGATCAACGATTAAAAACATCATACAGGTGTGTCATGACAGACGTGACATCTCTGTCCGAGTTATTCCAGAACGGCAGCTCAAGGAATCTGGGGCGAGAACAGCGAGGTCATGTGACCGTGATGTCATCACATTCCACACGTTCTCAGGTGAAAACACTGCACTTCCTGCAGAGAAGCTCGAAGTCATTCCTATAATCGTGTCACCAAGCAGGAAGAGTCAATGATTAAACAGCTGAAACACGTCACGGCACTCGCTGTACGAACACTTCCTCATCATCACAACATCACCATCACACAATCTCCACACAATCTCCACAATCACGGGAAAGTGAGGTATAAAACCCCCGTGAATCCGGTCAGATGATACGGTGTAATGGTGTACGTTTGGTTGGTTCTGGCCTGGTCATGATTTATTTTATTAAAGAGGCTACATGCAACTTTTTCCCCAAAATAAACGTAACAATAGCCTTTTTATTTGACCATTTATGACTCAAACATCTCCTGATGAGCATACTGACACCTTGTCAGCTCACAGTGGGTGCACCTATAAGCCTGTATCCTATTTTTCCTATTTTCTGTCGGGTCGGATTTTTCGGGTCTGTGGATGTGACGTCAAGCGCGTTCATGTTAAACGTTTCAGATCACTCTGCCACCACCGCTAGTCAGCAAACAAACTTAGTTTCTCAAACAATACATGTATTTGACTGTTCTTACCTCTGTAAACATAATGTTGACTTCTTTGCAGCGGATGACTTGTGAAGTGTGCACGTACGAGAGCGAGCAGAAAGGAAGAGCAGTTCCGTTTTTTGGCCACAGGTGTCAGTCGCGAGTTTAAATTTCAGAAAATCGCATGTAGCCTCTTTAATGTATGGGTGTATGATCAACATCGAGCACCAACGAGGTTATAAACACTTCTAACATTAAAACAGCGCGGTTTGAGAGCAGACAGGCTAAATCAACAAAAGCAAGTGCAACAGTTATTGCCAGGCCAGAGGTAGACTGATCTGCGGGAATATATATAGGGATGCACATATGAACATTTTGGCCAATATCGATAACTGATAATTCTATATATTTGAAAGCTGATAACCGATATATTGGCTGATAAATCTATAATAACATTTTTTTAAATACTTTTTAAGAGCCTGATTACAAAAACAAAAGTCTCACCATTAAAAGTCATGTGGAGGGGTCTGAAATTGTCATCGTAGGTGCATGTCCACTGTGAGAGACGTAATCTAAAAAAAAAATCCAGAAATCACAATATATGATTTTTTAACTATTTATTTGTATGATACAGCTGCAAATAAGTATTTGAACACCTGTCTATCAGCTAGAATTCTGACCCTCAAAGACCTGTTAGTCTGCCTTTAAAATGTCCACCTCCACTCCATTTATTATCCTAAATTAGATGCACCTGTTTGAGGTCGTTAGCTGCATAAAGGCACCTGTCCACCCCATACAATCAGTAAGAATCCAACTACTAACATGGCCAAGACCAAAGAGCTGTCCAAAGACACTAGAGACAAAATTGTACACCTCCACAAGGCTGGAAAGGGCTACGGGGAAATTGCCAAGCAGCTTGGTGAAAAAAGGTCCACTGTTGGAGCAATCATTAGAAAATGGAAGAAGCTAAACATGACTGTCAATCTCCCTCGGACTGGGGCTCCATGCAAGATCTCACCTCGTGGGGTCTCAATGATCCTAAGAAAGGTGAGAAATCAGCCCAGAACTACACGGGAGGAGCTGGTCAATGACCTGAAAAGAGCTGGGACCACCGTTTCCAAGGTTACTGTTGGTAATACACTAAGACGTCATGGTTTGAAGTCATGCATGGCACGGAAGGTTCCCCTGCTTAAACCAGCACATGTCAAGGCCCGTCTTAAGTTTGCCAATGACCATTTGGATGATCCAGAGGAGTCATGGGAGAAAGTCATGTGGTCAGATGAGACCAAAATGGAACTTTTTGGTCATAATTCCACTAAACGTGTTTGGAGGAAGAAGAATGATGAGTACCATCCCAAGAACACCATCCCTACTGTGAAGCATGGGGGGGGTAGCATCATGCTTTGGGGGTGTTTTTCTGCACATGGGACAGGGCGACTGCACTGTATTAAGGAGAGGATGACCGGGGCCATGTATTGCGAGATTTTGGGGAACAACCTCCTTCCCTCAGTTAGAGCATTGAAGATGGGTCGAGGCTGGGTCTTCCAACATGACAATGACCCGAAGCACACAGCCAGGATAACCAAGGAGTGGCTCTAAAAGAAGCATATCAAGGTTCTGGTGTGGCCTAGCCAGTCTCCAGACCTAAACCCAATAGAGAATCTTTGGAGGGAGCCCAAACTCCGTGTTTCTCAGCGACAGCCCAGAAACCTGAACTGATCTAGAGAAGATCTGTGTGGAGGAGTGGGCCAAAATCCCTCCTGCAGTGTGTGCAAACCTGGTGAAAAACTACAGGAAGCGTTTGACCTCTGTAATTGCAAACAAAGGCTACTGTACCAAATATTAACATTGATTTTCTCAGGTGTTCAAATACTTATTTGCAGCTGTATCATACAAATAAAGTTAAAAAAATCATACATTGTGATTTCTGGATTTTTTTTTTTTTAGATTATGTCTCTCACAGTGGACATGCACCTACGATGACAATTTCAGAACCCTCCATGATTTTTAAGTGGGAATACTTGCAAAATAGCAGGGTGTTCAAATACTGATTTTCATCACTGTGTATGTATATATATATATATATATATATATATATATATATATATATATATATATATATATATCCGATATGGTGGCTGATATATCATGCATCCCTGAATATATACACACGTCTTGCTTTTATTTCAAAAATACATAATTTATTAAAAATATTATTGTGCTCCATCTGGGCAGTCTCTAAGTCTTTATTTTAAACTGTGATGTTAAGTCAAACTGTTTGCAAAATAGAAAAATATGCGCATTAATTTTCACAATGTCTACATAATGTTGCATTCACTGGAAAAGAGCGTAAGAGAGCCTGACAGCTTAAAACTTCTGATGAAATCGATGAGGCTGATTATATATAAACAAATCTAGCGATTATATGTAATAAAAACATTGATAATGTCACTTTCTCAAAAGAACTGAAGCAAATCTTCACTCTTGCCCGTCAGAACTGCCATGATCCAAGATGCAATACAATATACAAACCGAATAAAACTAATAATAATAATGATGGAAAGGAAAAGATATACAAATATAATAATAATAATGGCAACATCCTGATTCCCTGATTAAATACACAGTCATTGTGATCAGAAACAAAGACACATCTGATGCTGTGTGTGTGTGTGTGTGTAAGAGTGTGAATAGAGTGTGTGTTATGGTATATAGCAGCAATTGTTCGTCTGTAGGTGGTGGGCGGAGCTCTGTACACTCTTCCGATTGTGATGTCACACACCATCTGCTCTCTCGTCCAATCAGATCCCCGACAGTAACATCAGTCCACGCTGCTAATCAAATCTCCAAATGTAAACTATCCCATCGCTCTACACTGCTCAACATGACAACAAAGCATTAATGATAAACATTAGCATCATGATATCTCGTAAATATATCTCGAGATCACGTGACTGTTAAAGCGTATGTGACAAAGGCAAGCGGATGTAGGCGTCACATCAGGGATTAAAGTGAGGAGCTGTTTAAAGTTAAGCTAATTACACAAGCAGCAGGTTTGGACAGATTAGAGGACACTATCAATACACACACTAAAGTGAGAGTCACAGTGAAGCTACAGAGATAAAGACACATGTTGAAGAACACTGGGAATCATACAACACTGGACCCCATTTACTTTCATTCTATGGACTGAGACAATATCCTCTTTTGTAGGGGAAATCACAGCGGTTTGGAAGGACGTGAGCAAGTAAATGATGACAGAATGATCATTTTTGGTGGACTGTCCCTTTAAACTGTGTAAAATGTGTGGATGAAGCTGGCAGAGAACATGCAGAACTCTTGAATGGCAGGAGATTCATGAACGTGAAGCGATGGTCTCAACGTGGGCTGAACTAATGAGGGCGACGAGGGACGCTTTTGTCTTTTCAGCATTTCTGTGTCAAGACTGTGTGGAGAAAACAGAGGGGTTTTGTGCTGAAGAAAGACAGGACAAGAGAGAGAGAGAGAGAGAGAGAGAGAGAGAGAGAGAGTTGCTTGACCATTTTTAATCTTCTGATGCGTTCCATATGGTTTCTATTGTCTTTTTAGAGCTGCTTTACAGCAGAATTTGTCTCATCTTTGATCAATTTTGCATCATTGATTCTGATATTTTCCTGTTTATTACTGCTTTTAAACTATCTGTACTGTATACAGAGCTGTAGAAATAAAGGTGTTTTGACTTTGAGTGACTCCATGCATGTATTCTGTTTGTAAAGATGTTTTAAGGACTGAGACCAAAAAGTGGATCTTCATCATTACATGTTCTACATGCACTTAAATTCTAAGTCCAATGAATATTCTATATAGTGCAACAATTAATCACATCCAAAACAAAAGTTTGTGTTTACATAATATATGTGTGTGTACTGTGTATAATTATTTTGTATAGCCTAAATATATACATATGCATGTATATATTTAAGAAATATTTGCATGTATGTATGTATGTATGTATGTATGTATAGTACTGTGCAAAAGTCTTAGGCATGTTAAAAAAAAGCCGTTTTAAACGCAAAGGCTCGTTACACCATATGTTGATCGGAATTAGTTAATAGAAGTTAAATCATAAATAAATTCAATTTGTGATTTTATTTTTGAAAGCCTTCTCACTTTACACTTGCCAGTGTTTTTGACAGTGCTGTAGCTTTGCAGGAAGGTTTCCTCAAGCGTCTATCACAGGTTTGCCCAGCACTAAAATGTGCTTTAGAGATCAGTTTTGGTTGGAAGAGCTCTGGCCATCCTGAACTGATACTGAGGTTTCTGCAAACGTCCATATAACCCAATCTGTGTCGAGCGCCTCAAAGCCGACCGCTTTCGGTTAAGATATAATAACAACAGATAAAATAACAAATATAAAAAACTAGTGGTTTTGCATTACAAATACATTAAGGTAATCACTCCAAAAATTAGGCAAATTAAAAACCTTTCTAATTTTGGACCTGGACTTTTTTATGAACGTGTGGGTCACGACAGCATCGCTCTGAGAACACAAACACACGTGATCTAGCTCGGAGACGCATCATGAGAAGCTCTGATTGGACAGACTTGAGCAGGAACACGAGGAGAAATGCACAGAAACTGACAGAGGAGAGGAATATCACTGACGCACGAGGAATGTGATCAATGCAGAGAAACCTGATGGATCAGATGCGATCGGTGTCTGCAGAAACCAGCACACACACACACACACACACACACTCCATTCTAGACCAAATAAACAGAGAGAACCTGACGGATCAGATACGATCGGTGTCTGCAGAAACCAGCAACACACATATACAGATACACACACAAACACACACACACACACACACACACACACACACACTCCAATTCAGTCCAAATAAACAGAGAGAACCTGACGGATCAGATGCGATCAGTGTCTGCAGAAACCAGCAACACACACACACACACACACACACACACACACACACTCCAATCTAGACCAAATAAACAGATAGAACCCAACTCACTGTAATATCACAGTCTGTATAAGTCATGTGATATAAGTCACAATATCATAGTCAATCCGTTCGATCTAGTGTTGTCACTAGGGATGGGCATTCGATTAAATTTTCTTAGTCGATCGTCGGGAGAATTAACGATCGACTATCGATTAATCATTAATATTTTTATATTGAAATTCATTATTTCTTCAACTTTTTATAAATTAAAAATGCAATGAAAATACAAAAATACAGTTTGTTTGTCCTCGATGAGATCTGTTTATTACAAGAAGATCAACTTGTGGCAGTGAAACTGCACGTTCGGTAACGTTAGACTTGAAGATGCCCTGCGGTGCTCTAAAACAGCGGAACCTGCAGCTGCGAGCCGGCGTTCTTGAACAGAGACCCATGGCCACTTCATCCGTTTTCTGTGATCGGATACGATCGTGAAAAGACCAAATGTAAATGCCCTCCGAAACGCATTCGAGGCGGATTTAAACCCGATCGCTCAAACCACTTCAGGAGGAGATCTGAGACGCATTCCAGACGAAACTGGACAAGAGTAAATGCATCTGGTTGTTGAAACTACATATGTAAATTTGACTTATCCCAAAAATGCTAAGAAATAAACATGTGAGAGCGTTTTATAGGCCTAGGCTATATGTCATGTTATAGCCAGATATGACGGCGTTACTGGAACACGCGTCACCACAGATGAGCATCTATTCAAGCCAACGTGCAAACTATCGCAAATCAAAGTGAAAGTCATTCATCAAAACACAATCATCTTCATTAAAAGTAAAGAACCGAAATGATCTTACCAGGGCTGTTGCCGCAATATTGTTGCAGTCTTTGATTTAGAAATTTTCGCTGATGATCAATAAAATGCAGCTCATATCAGTTGCTTTCGGACGTGCAACAATTTAAATATGTAGCGCGGGAATTCAAGATCGGATTTATATCCGTTTTGCAAAAACACATTTATATGACCGGGTGTAAATGGAATCGTTTTGATAAATCAGACAGCTATCCGATCTGAGAAAACGCATGAAGTTCCCATAGAACTTCTGCACCAGTCCACTGATTTCTGTTGAGAAAGATAAGCATGTTGACATGATCTGGGATCAGATGCGACCGCAACCTGGTGACAGCCAGTCAGCCGCTGAAAACACCCGCTCTGAGGGGACTGACGTTGCCGGGATCCACAGGTACCTCCGCCCTAAAATCAATTCCATTGCTTCAAGACTCACACTACGCAACGCAACCCGCATTAGATTAATCGATAACAAATAAACGTGATCGACGAAATTCTTAACGATCGATTATCGATCGTCGATTAATTATGCCCATCCCTAGTTGTCACGGTACCAAAATTTCAGTATTCGGTACCAATACCAGTGAAAATCCACGATTCTCGGTACCAATTTCGGTACCAAAGCTTAATTTAGATTAAATTTACATATATTAAAGTGTATATCGTGTTTTATTTGACTTGACTGTACTTTTATTGAATCCAAAACTGCGTTCATATTTAAATTTAAAAGGTCGATTTTAAATTTTAAATATATTTTAAATTTAACACGCGCTTTTGCACCCCCTGCTGGAGAGGTCGACTAACAGCAGATGGAGAGTATGCTCGGCAATCTACTGCTTTTCCTGCAGTTCCTGGGTGTCAATGTTGAATTTTCTGTCGAATTCGAACCACTGAATTTGCAAAGCGAAGTAAAATGGACCAAAAATTGCCTGTTGAATATTATAGGTTGTATTTTTAACAGTTTGAATATTTTGGAAGTGAAATATGAAAGGTGAATATGGATTATTTAATTTTTAATAATGATTTATGAAATGTTTTGAATTGAAATATTCACAGCTTAAATGTTCAACCATGCTGAATTTTAGCCCATAAAAATGCAAGCCCTAAAAATACAATACATTAAAATGCAAGCATGGTTAATGCAATGCATATTTTTTCAAGTAGTGCAATTCAACAGGCTTTTTTGTTTCAAAAACATTTGGCATTATTTTACTTCCATAAGTTACGCACAGCAAACGCAGCATATGTGAAAGCACTATAGCGCGTGCTGCTCCTGCACCGCATACGCACCGCAAACGGAGTGTGTGTGAAACGGGCGTCAGTGTTTTTATGAAGAGGACGCAACTGTGCACCTTTTGGGCAGCGCCTCAAGAACAGGATTAATCCGGTACTTCGGTACCAATGGTACTTAAGAAGAGCTGGTACCGTAACGGTTTCATTGTTTTAGTACCGACTTGGTACCGAAGTACCGGGTCTTTTGACAACACTAGTTCAATCAGTCATGTAATATCACAGTCACTGTACAGTCAGTCATGTAATATCACAGTCAATCTGTACAGTCAGTCATGTAATATCACAGTCACTCACTGTACAGTCAGTCATGTAATATCAGTCACTCACTGTACAGTCAGTCATGTAATATCAGTCACTCACTGTACAATCAATCATGTAATATCACAGTCACTGTACAGTCAGTCATGTAATATCACAGTCAATCACTGTACAGTCAGTCATGTAATATCACAGTCACTCACTGTACAGTCAGTCATGTAATATCAGTCACTCACTGTACAATCAATCATGTAATATCACAGTCACTGTACAGTCCGTCATGTAATATCACAGTCAATCACTGTACAGTCAGTCATGTAATATCACAGTCACTCACTGTACAGTCAGTCATGTAATATCAGTCACTCACTGTACAGTCAGTCATGTAATATCACAGTCAATCTGTACAGTCAGTCATGTAATATCACAGTCACTCAATGTACAGTCAGTCATGTAATATCACAGTCACTCACTGTACAGTCAGTCATGTAATATCACAGTCAATCTGTACAGTCAGTCATGTAATATCACAGTCACTGTACAGTCAGTCATGTAATATCACAGTCACTCACTGTACAGTCAGTCATTTAATATCACAGTCACTCACTGTACAGTCAGTCATGTAATATCAGAGTCAATCTGTACAGTCAGTCATGTAATATCACAGTCAATCTGTACAGTCAGTCATGTAATATCACAGTCACTCACTGTACAGTCAGTCATGTAATATCACAGTCACTCACTGTACAGTCAGTCATGTAATATCACAGTCAATCTGTACAGTCAGTCATGTAATATCACAGTCACTCACTGTACAGTCAGTCATGTAATATCAGTCAATCTGTACAGTCAGTCATGTAATATCACAGTCAATCTGTACAGTCAGTCATGTAATATCACAGTCACTCACTGTACAGTCAGTCATGTAATATCAGTCAATCTGTACAGTCAGTCATGTAATATCACAGTCACTCACTGTACAGTCAGTCATGTAATATCACAGTCACTCACTGTAGTCAGTCATGTAATATCAGTCACTCACTGTACAGTCAGTCATGTAATATCACAGTCAATCTGTACAGTCAGTCATGTAATATCAGTCACTCACTGTACAGTCAGTCATGTAATATCAGTCAATCTGTACAGTCAGTCATGTAATATCACAGTCACTCACTGTACAGTCAGTCATGTAATATCACAGTAACTCACTGTACAGTCAGTCATGTAATATCACAGTCACTCACTGTACAGTCAGTCATGTAATATCAGTCACTCACTGTACAGTCAGTCATGTAATATCACAGTCAATCTGTACAGTCAGTCATGTAATATCACAGTCACTCACTGTACAGTCAGTCATGTAATATCACAGTCAATCTGTACAGTCAGTCATGTAATATCAGTCACTCACTGTACAGTCAGTCATGTAATATCAGTCAATCTGTACAGTCAGTCATGTAATATCACAGTCACTCACTGTACAGTCAGTCATGTAATATCACAGTCACTCACTATACAGTCAGTCATGTAATATCACAGTCACTCACTGTACAGTCAGTCATGTAATATCACAGTCACTCACTGTAGTCAGTCATGTTATATCACAGTCACTCACTGTACAATCGTCATGTAATATCACAGTCACTCACTGTACAGTCAGTCATGTAATATCACAGTCAATCTGTACAGTCAGTCATGTAATATCACAGTCACTCACTGTACAGTCAGTCATGTAATATCACAGTCACTCACTGTACAGTCAGTCATTTAATATCACAGTCACTCACTGTACAGTCAGTCACGTAATATCACAGTCAATCTGTACAGTCAGTCATGTAATATCACAGTCAATCTGTACAGTCAGTCATGTAATATCACAGTCACTCACTGTACAGTCAGTCATTTAATATCACAGTCACTCACTGTACAGTCAGTCATGTAATATCACAGTCAATCTGTACAGTCAGTCATGTAATATCACAGTCAATCTGTACAGTCAGTCATGTAATATCACAGTCACTCACTGTACAGTCAGTCATGTAATATCAGTCACTGTACAATCAATCAATCAATCATGTAATATCACAGTCACTCACAGTACAATCGTGTAATATCAGTCACTCACTGTACAGTCAGTCATGTAAAATCACAGTCATTAAATCATGTAATATCACAGTCATGTTATATCACTTCTAACTAAATAAAGTAAAACTACTGGGGATTGATGTTTGTGAGTGATACTACTGGGACTGTGATACTATTTTGCGTAGTATTATAAACAGAAAACATCAAATCTGTTGTTATGAATGTTTACTTGAGCCAAACACAGTGTGTTGTTGTTTCTACGACGAGAGTCAATCACTTACATTTCAACCCTCATAAAGCAGATGTATGTGGTCAGTAACCACGCTTCCTGATGGGAAACTACAGTACAGTGCTGGTACTATGGTACTTTGACGTATACCGTAGTAATGATTCATTCCCGTCTTGATGTGCCATAATATTTATTTACTCGTTTCTCTGAATTACTTCAAAACACATCAGAGTATTACCACGGTACTGTAATATACTTATATATACTCACACAAACGTCACGCGACTATTGAGCTCTGGTAATAATCGCCATGTTCATTGATATTTCATTAATCACTGTTATGGATCTAGATTTGTTTCATTGATCATAACAGGGGCGTCATTGTTTTGGCGCGTCCCTTCGCTCTCAGCATCGCGTCAGCTCTGATATACACAACTAACACACACACACGGACACAAATAAACGCATATTTCACACACATGTGAGTGTTTGGTCACAATAACAATCCGTCATTATGCAGTTTTGGACTTTAATCCCGCGAGCGCTGCTAATGCTAAAGCTAATGTGAGGCCAGCGGATGTTAATCGCGTTCGTGTGTCGATAAATCGAGTTACCTTTCTCTCGCCAGCGTCCATCTCGCACACCGACACCGGAACCGAGCCGCGGGCTGCTGTCAGGAGGCCGTTAACGGAGACATGATCCGGTGCTCCGGTTCTGATGTCCGTCACTGACTGACTGACTGACTGATTGACTGACTGACACTCATCTGGGACGGAAGCCGCGGAGGGTCATTAAGGACGTGCGTTTCTGTAATTCTGTCAAGCTGCCGTTAGGGGGCGCAAGAGAGCAGGAAACTCAACTCACACGCATGCGCAGAAATAACAGCAACCGAGATATTTTTTATTTTTATTGAACAGTATGTACAAAAAAAAAAAAAAAAACATGGCGACACAAATGTATAATTACACTATGACAGTAGGATCAGGTGCAAAATTGCATTACAGAAAAGAAGAAGAAAATTAAAAAAAGAGGGAAAAAAGGAAAGTGGGGGGGGGGCAGGGTTTACTTTTCACGCCATATTCTTCCTTTGTAGCAAAACGTTTTTCATTTTTTTTTTTTTTTGCATTTTCACTTTTCATAATTTTAAGGGCATAAGAAAGATACTCATTGTAAAATACACAGAACTTAGGTTTCACTTTCAGGTATTTAATATAGTATAGGCCTATATTATATATATAAAATCTAACAGCAACCGAGATGTTCAGTGAGTTTTATCATTTGTCATCAGTTATGACAATTTCAAATTGACATAAGTTGCTGTTTCAATTTGATTTGTATGAACAAAGACAATAATCAGGCCTGTGATTCCATCATCACCACCAAAAGCAACACTTAAAGTTCCCACGAAAGTAAAATTTAAGTTTTTTTGTCTGTTATCTAAGCTAGTGTGTTCCACAACAATGACAAAATTTACATTTTGAAGATATAAGTGCAAAACCTACAGTCCCTTACTTCCACAAATATGGATCAATGATTTTGATGACATCACTCTGCACTTCAGCTTCTCGTCAGATTTTCTGTCCAATCAGATGCTCTCTAGAATCTTAAGCTCCGCCCCCTTCATTATAAATAGACGCGCTAAAATCAGTCACTTGTTCACACATTTTTTGTCTACATGGTGAATGGCACATAGTGCACTACATAGGGGATAGGGAACGATTCAGACAGTGTAAATATGCTTTTCATTGGAGAGAATGAAGTGGGACTTTAAGCTTCAACATGATACACACACACACACAGAGAGAGAGAGAGAGAGAGAGAGAGACTTATGTGACACCCAGTATTGTAAAGCTCAGATTTGTTTTGTGCATTTTCCCAAAATTAATGATGTCATTCATTGTGTTACTGTGAATTCATGAAAAGAAAGCTCTATTTTTATCCCGACCCATACGTCCCACAAGACAATACTGTTCTCAGAATTCTTCAAAACAACCCTAAAAATACTGGCACAGAAAACATAAACCAGCCATTGAGTTGTACACATGTTTACAGTGATAAACTACAGCAATTGTGTTGTTATCTGATGGCCCGACAACAACAACCCACACAAGTGTGCACTTCAAGCACAAGCCTTTAGGGTGCGAATTACACAGTATACAACAAGACTAGACTGTACACTATCATTTGCAAATGTCTGTCAATTAAACAAGATGTACTGTACAAATTCATTCATTCATGATACAGAATACAATCTGTAATACAACATGCCATACATAATTGTATTTTAATTTTAAAAAATGAATTATTGTATGTAGAAATTGACATGTAGGCTACATAAACATTGTTCAACATGGTGTGATGTTCACATATGCAAGATTACTGCAGTGACCGATACACTGAATAAACAGAAATCATTTAGTTATTGCATAGACTGCTCTAGAATATCATAAACTGACCCAACTAATCTTATATTAACTCATAAGTGAACAAAAAAACGGTCCTCTTTGTCTGGCTCATGTGTCTTCACTCTGGTGATTGAAATCTCTGTTTTCATTTTTGTTCTATGGAGTATTTGAGTTATTAAACTTGATTTAATATGATGTAAAGCTCTTTATGTCTGTTTTACTAATGTGTTAATTTTGTAAAGCACTTTGATCATAGCAGCTATAAATGGGCTATATAAATAAAGTTTAATATTATTAATATCCTCACTTTAGTTCATGTCCCCCATCAATGGAAAACCAGACAACTCTCACATTCACCTAAAGGTGGCGCTGTTGTTTTTCATTCTATCATGACAAACATGAATCTCAAACTTATTTGCTTGCCTTTCTCAACATAATGACCTGAAAATCTGAAAGTGATCAAAGTGTTGCTCACCTGTGTGTGCTCATTAGAGTACTTGTTGTGTCATTAATAGACACGTATAAAAAACATAATTAAATTAAACACTGGTGGTTGTGACTAAACAAACTAGGAATTCTTTCTCATTGCCAGATGGAACAGCCCAGAATTAGTGTGTCCCAAATCATGCAGGCTACATTAAAAATAGTATGATAAAGTCAAGGCGTCTGGTTGATTTGCGGTCTGGAAGATTATCAATAATAATACAAATAAAGAAATAAAGTACTATTACCCACAAGCCCTTGTGCAAAGGAACTGGAGTTGGTCGACACTGTTCTCTCTTACATTTTACATTTACATTTATTCATTTAGCTGACGCTTTTATCCAAAGCGACTTACAATTGCTATACATGTCAGAGGTCGCACGCCTCTGGAGCAACTAGGGGTTAAGTGTCTTGCTCAGGGACACATTGGTGTCTCACAGTGGATTCGAACCCGGGTCTCTCACACCAAAGGCTTGACTTGAATGTTCTAACACATTTGCGCAAACTCAATCAATATGCATCAATGCACTGTAAAAAAGAAAAGAAAAAAAAAGTTGCTGCCTTTTTATAAACTCATTTTGGATGTTTAAGTCAGTTCAACTTAAATTTCATTAAACTGACTTAAATAAAGTCGAATCTTTATTTTGAAAATTGCTAAACTTATTTTGAAGTTAAAGCAATGTAAAAACATATGCTGTCAACTTATTGATCATATAATTGTCACAAAGTATAATTGGCATACTGTTTCCCATCACTGCTGCTAACCACACAGCCTACTTCTAGTGTATAGTAGGCTATAAGTGTGCATATTTATGCTAGTACACTAATATGGAACATAATTATGACATTAAAAGTCGAAATTATGACATAAAAAGTCATAATGACATTAAAGACGAAATTATGACTCAAAAGAGATTATGACTCAAAAACTAGAGATTATGACTCAGATAACAAGAATTCATAATTATGACACAGAAAGTATTATGTATTTTAGTATGTCATAATTACGACTTTTTATGTCATAATTGTGATTTGCCAAAGCATGTTTTTATGTAATGGGCTTTCGTACCCTTATTTATCCAGCTGTCAAAAACGTCTAACTAAGACTTTATCACCCGTTTAATGTCAGCTTGACAATAAAATATAGTAGCCTATGCCTCCGCTAATGAGCATAAATGTAAACCTGTTTCTGACACTCGGCTTAAGCTTTCACGCGATCTCCCGCCAAGAGTGTTTTTGGCGCGCTTTCGCCGCTGCTCTGCGCGCGTGAAATTTTATGGGTTAAAAAAGCGCGGCAGAGTTTCAGATCTCACGGAGGGTCGCGCGCGCACCCCCTCCGGTCACCGTAGCGGCATGCGTGACTACACATGTTGTGTTTTCACTTTTACAAGGCTTGCGCGTGATTCTGCTTTTATACACTCATTTAAGTCCACGGGGTTGTTGTTTTACACATCAAACCCCAGACGCCCCGAGAGCACGAGCGTCGCTGGAGTCTCGCACGCAACCACAACATGCGATGAGGCCACACACACACTCACACACACACAGTTCTGGGACAGACCTTCCATCTTATTCTCATGCATTATTGATGTCTTATGACTGACCTCTTGTTATTACAACTATTCAACTGAGAAGAGAGATCTGGGCTGCGTTTCACGAAACCTTCTTAACACCACGTCTTTCTTTCTTAAGTTATACCTTAAGTTGTACCTTATCGTTAATAAGTTCGTAGTTAAGTATACCTTCTGTAAATCATAAGTTCGGAAGGTTGGTCTGGACTTCTCTTAGCTTAACCACTGCAAAACATCTTTACATCTCAGTATACGAATATAATTCTGAAGTTAATACACACAGTGTTCAGTTAGGCGAATTCAAGTGTTTTCATGCACAGAATAAAATTGTAATTACACTGATTGTTGTTAGCTTTTTAATTATATTAACCAAAGGTAGGCCTATATCAGCTGGCAAACCATTAGGCAGTAAAGGCTTAGGAGTCTATTTAACGGGAATGATTGTGAATGATTGCTCAAACTATGGCAGTGATAACAGCGGATAGTTGTGCTAAATGAAAGACTCCCAAAGGCCAGTGAAAGCACTGTCAGTTTAGCCCTATTCGGACGGTAAATGTTTCTCATGGGGTCGTACGGTATTTTAAACATTTACAGGGTTAGTCTGTGATTCAGAATCCAGAATGTCAGAGTTTTTCTCCGGCCGAATCGCCTACTGTTTTTTGACGAACACCAAGATCGTGTTGTGATTTAATCGCCGTCCGAATCCACATCTCTGAGTTTACAAGAAGAGATCACTTCAAGTTTAAATCCTTTTTGATCACTGTCGAGCACCGTACGTATGCTACGATATACACTTGTATTACTGAAATGCTGGAAAGTATTTACAAGAACAATATTTCATCACAGCTCCACTTCAGCGAACAAAAAGGAGAAAGAAGAAAGCACGTTGTAATGGGCCGTTATTGTGGCATCAATATATGATCCAATTTTAAAACATGTAGGCTAGGCTATTGTTTGGATTATTTTTATAATATCCCATTAATCCTAATAAATGCAATTTCCACTATTTCTGAAGTGTTTCTTTTATAAAGAGCACCGCTTTCTCACATGACGCAGAGAATCAGCCCCTGCTCGAGTGAATAATTGGTTCTCAAGTCGTCGATATCAACAAATTCCGCACCGGTTAACGCATAGACAGTAAAAGAAATGGACACAGCGACCCCATTGGATTCAACGGAGAAAAGTGAAGTCAATTAGAAGCTCTTCTTCCTGATGGCTGAACGACTGCGCAGACTCAAACTGAGCTTGACGACGTAGATTGACGTGCGACAGAGAGTTGCGTGGTTATGACGCAATCGTTAGCCTATTTTTACAAACACTGCATCTACGGGGCCATAACGTAAGATACAAGGTAATGGAGCCTTTTATACATTTTCGTGTTTCTTTAGAAATAAATAATGGACAAATAGAGTCTTTAAACGCCTCAGATGTGAAGTTATTCGCTGTCAAAGTGACGCTAAAATGAATGGGAGTCAATGGATTGCTAACAGCAGATGATGGTCCGCTAATCAATGGCGGCGCCCGGGAAGCGAATTTTTTTTTTGCAGGGTGGTAGGTGGTTCCCTAATGAATATTAATGAGTTTTCCGCTACCCTGCAAAAAAATAATTCGCGCCCGGGAAAGCTTCAGTTTCTGGCTGATAGATTACCCCCTTGGGGTTAACGTCGCCCGTAAGAAGGTATATCTTAAGCAACTTCCTAAGGTATGGTTCGGGGAACACGTCTAGAAATGGTATCCATTTAGTTAAGTTACACCTTAAGAGTCTTCATAGCGCGCTAAGAGACAACGTTATCGGGAAACGCAGCCATGATGAGAATCTGACGCTTCCAAGACGAATCCATCAATGTCATTCACACTTACACATCTCTCATAGACTGCATTTGTTTTTAAACTGAAACAAAAACGCATTGCTTGGCTCCAGAGGGCCGTTATTAACCCCTGGAGTCGTATGGATCACTTTTATGATGGATGGATGCACTTTTATGGGCTTCAAAATGTCATCCTCCATTATAAAGCTTGTAAGACCCAGGATATTTAGCCTATAACTCTGATTGTGTTCGGCTGAAAGAGGAAAGTCATATATAGCTAGGATGGCTAATTATGGCATAGTTTAATTTTTTGGGGGTGAATTAACCCGTTACTACTTTTTTCAGATGGTTCAGAGAACATTCAGAAGTAATGAATAAAAATACAATAATTCAATTCTATCAATGTTATATCAGTAACACTTTACAATAAGGTTCATTAGTTAACATTATGTATTAATAACATGAACTAACAATGATCAAATAATTTGTTACTGTATTAATCTTGGTTATTGTTAGTTATTAAAAATGCAGCTGTTCATTGTTTGTTCATGTTAGTTCACAGTGCATTAACTAATGTTAACAAATACAAACTTTGATTTTAACAATGTTTTAGCCTAAATGTTGAAATTAACATTAACTAAGATTGATAAGTGCTGTATAAGTGCAGTTCATTCTTAGTTCATGTTTAATAAGGTAGTTAACTAATGTCAACTTATGAACCTTATTGTAAGTGTTACCGTTTTATCTAACATTCAAATAACCAAGAAATGTTTTTTTAACATTTAAAAAACTGGACTTTCTGAGAACATTTAGAAGTAATGATTTCATAACTTAACGGGAACGTCGGCAAAACGTTTCTAGGACATATTTTTGTGTTCACTATCACATCTCCTTTTGTGTGACACTATTTATTCGTTTGAGAGGATCTACTAGTGAGAACATCTGTCCTTCACACAGTTAAATAAAGTAAAAAATAACAAGCTTTTCTCCCATCAAATCATTAGAAAGTGCCGGGATCATCTGCAGAAACATCAGTCCGAGTCTGACGTGTTCGCGATGTTTACCAGATACAGATGTTCACCTTCATGTTTCTGTGAGGAAAACATCAGTCCTGGAACAATAAGATCATAATATCGATATCTGTCTTTCGGCGAACCGACTGTCTAAAGTAAATATTATCACATGAATTAGAGCCCATCCTCGCCTGACGATCGCTCATCTGACCATGGAAACCGTAAACTGTTGTTCACC
>NC_138228.1:1357802-1402802 GCF_964197995.2 Scardinius erythrophthalmus
CTCTCCTCATCTCTCCTCTTCTCTCCTCTTCTCTCCTCCTCCTCTCATCTCTCCTCTCCTCATCTCTCCTCTCCTCTCCTCCTCCTCTCCTCTTCTCATCTTTCCTCTCCTCATCTCTCCTCTCCTCTCCTCATCTCTCCTCTCCTCATCTCTTCTCTCCTCTCCTCATCTCTCCTCTCCTCATCTGTCCTCTCCTCTCCTCTTCTCATCTCTCCTCTCCTCATCTCTCCTCTCCTCATCTCTCCTCTCCTCATCTCTCCTCTCCTCCTCCTCTCCTCTCCTCTCCTCATCTCTCCTCTTCTGTCCTCATCTCTCCTCTCCTCATCTCTCCTCCTCCTAATAGGAGAGGACAGATGAGGAGAGGAGAGGAGGAGGAGAGAAGAGATGAGAAGAGGAGAGAAGAGGAGAGATGAGGAGATGAGAGGAGAGATGAGGAGAGCTCCTCTCCTCTCCTCATCTCTCCTCTCTCCTCATCTCTCCTCTCCTCATCTCTCATCATCTCTCCTCTCCTCTCTTCTCTCCTCATCTCTCCTCTCCTCTTCTCTCCTCTCCTCATCTCTCCTCTCCTCTCCTCATCACTCCTCATCTCTCCTCTCCTCTTCTCTCCTCTTCTCATCTCTCCTCTCCTCATCTGTTCTCTCCTCTCCTCTTCTCTCCTCTCCTCATCTCTCCTCTCCTCTTCTCTCCTCTCCTCTTCTCTCCTCTTCTCATCTCTCCTCTCCTCATTTCTCCTCTCCTCTTCTCTCCTCCTCCTCTCCTCTTCTCTCCTCTCCTCCTCCTCTCCTCTTCTCTCCTCTCCTCATCTCTCCTCTCCTCATCTCTCTTCTCTCCTCTCCTCATCTCTTCTCTCCTCTTCTCATCTCTTCTCTCCTCCTCCTCTCCTCATCTGTCCTCTCCTCTCCTCTTCCCTCCTCTCCTCATCTCATCTCTACTCTCCTCATCTCATCTCATCTCTCCTCTTCTCTCCTCTCCTCATCTCATCTCTCCTCTTCTCTCCTCTTCTCATCTCTTCTCTCCTCTTCTCATCTCTCCTCTCCTCATCTCTCCTCATCTCTCTTCTCTCCTCTTCTCATGTCTTCTCTCCTCCTCCTCTCCTCTCCTATCCTCTCCTCATCTCTCCTCTTCTCTCCTCTCCTCTCCTCATCTCTCCTCTCCTCATCTCTCCTCTCCTCATCTCTCCTCTTCTCATCTCTTCTCTCCTCTCCTCCTCCTCTCCTCTTCTCATCTCTCCTCTCCTCATCTCTCCTCTCCTCATCTCTTCTCTCCTCTCCTCCTCCTCTCCTCTTCTCATCTTTCCTCTCCTCATCTCTCCTCTCCTCATCTCTTCTCTTCTCTCCTCTCCTCATCTGTCCTCTCCTCTCCTCTTCTCTCCTCTCCTCATCTCATCTCTCCTCTTCTCTCCTCTTCTCATCTCTTCTCTCCTCTCCTCCTCCTCATCTGTCCTCTCCTCTCCTCTCCTCTCCTCATCTCTCCTCTCCTCCTCCTCTCCTCTTCTCTCCTCCTCCTCTTCTCTCCTCTCCTCTTCTCATCTCTCCTCTCCTCATCTCTTCTCTCCTCTCCTCATCTCTCCTCTCCTCCTCCTCTCCTCTTCTCTCCTCCTCCTCTTCTCTCCTCTCCTCTTCTCATCTCTCCTCTCCTCATCTCTTCTCTCCTCTTCTCATCTCTCCTCTCCTCATCTCTCCTCTCCTCATCTCTCCTCTTCTCATCTCTTCTCTCCTCCTCCTCTCCTCTCCTCATCTGTCCTCTCCTATCCTCATCTCTCCTCTTCTCTCCTCCTCCTCTTCTCTCCTCTTCTCATCTCTCCTCTCCTCATCTCTTCTCTCCTCCTCCTCTCCTCTTCTCATCTTTCCTCTCCTCATCTCTCCTCATCTCTTCTCTCCTCTTCTCTTCTCTCCTCTCCTCATCTCTCCTCTCCTCTTCTCTCCTCTGCTATTCTCTCCTCTCCTCCTCCTCTTCTCTCCTCTCCTCCTCCTCATCTCTCCTCTCCTCTCCTCATCTCTCCTCTTCCTCTTCTCTCCTCTCCTCTTCTCTCCTCCTCCTCATCTCTCCTCATCTCTTCTCTCCTCTCCTCCTCCTCATCTCTCCTCTCCTCATCTCTCCTCTCCTCTCCTATTCTCTCCTCCTCTTCCTCCTTGTTGTCGTCCTCCTCTTTCTCCTTGTTCACCTCCTCTTCCTCCTTGTTCACCTCCTCTTCCTCATACTCTTCCTCCTTGTTTACCTCCTCTTCCTCATACTCTTCCTCCTTGTTCACCTCCTCTTCCTCCTTGTTCACCTCCTCTTCCTCCTTGTTCACCTCCTCTTCCTCCTTGTTTACCTCCTCTTCCTCATACTCTTCCTCCTTGTTCACCTCCTCTTCCTCCTTGTTCACCTCCTCTTTCTCCTTGTTCACCTCCTCTTCCTCCTTGTTCACCTCCTCTTCCTCCTCCTCTTCCTCCTTGTTCACCTCCTCTTCCTCAGACTCTTCCTCCTTGTTTACCTCCTCTTTCTCATACTCTTCCTCCTTGTTCACCTCCTCTTCCTCCTTGTTCACCTCCTCTTCCTCCTTGTTCACCTCCTCTTCCTCATACTCTTCCTCCTTGTTTACCTCCTCTTCCTCATACTCTTCCTCCTTGTTCACCTCCTCTTCCTCCTCCTCTTCATCTTCTCCCTCTTATATTGTTTACATCCATTATTGGTATCAACATTCAGTGCAACATTTTGAGTCAGTACTGAACTCTGAACCGACTTGTATTATGCAAAGTTGGTTTGGTCTCATCATTAGAAATAAGTGTGAACAATTGTGAACAAAGTCGTTGTGTGTAAACGATGACAACTGTGTTGTAGTTGTGTTTAACTTTCGCCTGCCTGTGTTTAGTGTTTTGATCTCACTGCATCACAGTGAGAAATGTGTTTTAGTGAGTGAGAATGAGTTGCAAAAGAGTTGTGTTTTAAATCAAAAGTGTTTTAACGACCTGAACTTGTTTAATATTTTGCAGAAAGAGTGATTTATTCGACAAATTGGTTTAGACTATTGAGAATTTGGTTCAGAGAATGGGGTTTAGTGTTTAGCAGTTCAGAAAAACTGTAACTACAGTAACAACGAACTCTGATTAATGAATTAGTGAGTAATATCGCTCAGGTGAATGTGGAGGTTCACTATTAGATAATCATTAACTACTGTTTTTTATTCCTCACTGAGAACTACTATATACAGGTTCATAATTAATATTAATAGTGCATAATTTATAATCAAAGGTACGGTAACACACTAGTAATGACTCAAGTGTTACTACTAAGATTTTTGTAAGATTTTGAATAATAATTTGGTAACACTTTAGTCATTACAAGGAAGTTATCATGTTTTTCACTTTAGAAAACTGATCCAAATTATTAATAGAAGGATGTGCTAACACTTGATTCATTACTAATGGGTTACCATTACTTTATATTATACATTATGAATTATTAATATTAATTATGAACCTGTATATAGTAGTTCTCAGTGAGGAATGAAAAACAGTAGTTATTGATTATCTAATAGTGAACCTCCACATTCACCTGAGCGATATTACTAACTAATTCATTAATCAGAGTTTGTTGATAGTTAATAGTAGTTACTAGAGTGTTAATAGTGCGTTACTCATTAGTTCCTGTGTAGTTACTCATTAATGAAGGAACAGTGTTATAAAGTGTTAATAATCTACTGTACGGCAGTTACAGGTCTTCACATCTGCTCAGGCATAAAGCACAAGTATTAAACCACATCTGTATCTCACACACACACACACACACACACACACACACAGACACACACAGACACAGACACAGACACACACACACACACACACACACACACACACACACACACACACACACACACACACACACACACACACACACAGACACACACAGACACAGACACACACACACACACACACACACACACACACACACACACACACACACAGAGACACGCACACACACACACACACACACACACACACACACACACACACACACACACACACACACACACACACACACACACACAGCTCCAGCGCAGACGAGTTCACACAGTTCAGGAAAGTGATCTGAAATAAAGCTCACGATTCAAAGCATTACATCACACTCCTGATGACAGGAGCCTCACACACACACACACACACGTGTTTGATGGACACGCCGTCTGGCAGCGATCCGGAGACTTCAGGAAAAACACTGATCCTCTCAATCCGTCTCTCCTTAAGTTAACCAAACTCTATTTCTAAATATATGTGTGTGTATTCTACACTCTTTATTGGGTCCGTGGAGAAGCTTTAACTTCCACCTTTCCATTGCAAAAAAAGGTTCTTTAGATTATTAAAATGTTCTTCACATTAAGTAAAAATGGATTCTTTGGGGAACCGAAAATACTTCTTGTATGGCATCGCTACAAAAAGTTATTTGCTCATTTTAGACAGAAAAATGTTATGTTTTGTTTTGTTTTTTACTTCATCAGAATGGTACGAAACTTGGTAAAGGTTTAGGCACTTGCTGTGTGAATACACACACACACACACACACACACACACACACACACACACACACACACACACACACACACACACACACAAAATCATGGACGAGATTCGAACAGGTTTAATGGTTTAGATTTATGCCTTTGATTTTCTCACAGTTTTAGATTAAAATGTGCTTTGGAAAATATACATTTTATATAAAGATTGAAAACAGAATTTTTGTAAGATTTTCATAACAATAAACAAAATTCTATAACTTTTTTTAAGTTAACTTTTTTAAACTTTGTGTGTGTTTGTGAGAGAGTGAGTGTGTGTGTGTGTGTCTGTGAGAGGGACAGAGTGTGTGTGTCTGTGAGAGAGTGAGTGTGAGTGTGTCTTCGAGAGAGTAAGTGTGTGTATGATTGTGTGTGTGTGTGTGTGTGTGTGTGTGTGTGTGAGAGTGTGTTTTGACCTGGCCAGCAGTGATTGACTCTCTCTCTCTCTCTCTCTCTCTCTCTCTCTCCCTCTCGGCACTACAGACTCTGGAATTAAACACCGAATGTTTGAGCTCATTCTTTGCATTAATACTGCACTCTTCAATTATAATTTACAAGAGAGTAAGAGCGCTTTGAAAGCTCACGCAACAGCGTGACTCGAAGAACAGAATCTGTCTGTCTGAAAGCGTCTGCAGTCGACTGAATTGTTCTGATGTGAATCGTCCTCAGTGAGCTTCAGTTCAGCGCATCATGAACACAGTTCAAGAGTTCAGATTTATTCAAACAGAAATGTTTCTAAAGGTCATGTGAAGGTCAGAGCGCAGGCAGACACACAAGAACCTTTCTGAGCGCAATGCATTTTCAAAAACACCCAAAAACATGCAGCCCACCACTAGCAAACACACACACACACACACACACACACACACACACACACACACACACACACACACACACACACACACACACACACACACACACACACACACACACACACACACTCAAACAAACACACACACACACTCATCACCTGTAAGCGAATCTGAAGCATTGCTCATTCAGAATCTGTTGATCATCTTCAGAGCTGAACTCTTCAGCTTGTGTGTGTGTGTGTGTGTGTGTGTGTGTGTGTGTGTGTGTGTGTGTGTGTGTGTGTGTGTGTGTCTCAGATTAAGAATGAAGCCTCATCATGATGTCATGTAACTTTACTACCATCTGCCACATCAAGACACACACACACACACACACACACACACACACACACACACACACACACACAGAAAAGCTTGTTTGTTTTGAAGGTACAGCTCAAACATGAGTTATTGTGGGAATTTAGTAGCATGGTCATTTGCCCAAATTAACTAATTATTCAAATCAGCCGAGAAGAAAACAATAGCATCATATATTCTCCACACAGGGATGTAAACACATCACGATTCACAACCCAACAAACTGAATCTATATTGTCTTAAACTCTTTACTTACTTTAGTTGTCTGAGGCACATTCAGTTCGACTGAGGCGTAATCTGATGATCATCGACAGCCAATAACTTCTGTAGGACGATTTTCTTTGCACTGATCATCTAAGATTGTGGATGAAGATTCAAACCAATGACTTGAACTCTGATGATATGAGAAATCATAAGATAAAAATTATATTTATAATTTCTGACAGTCTGTCTGAGGTTGTACCTTAATTTCGAAGCACGCGTTCGGTCTTCCTGTTTCTGGAGTCTGGAGCTTCACAGAGTTCATCACTGGAGAGACACTGAGTCATAAGCAGAAGACAGAGCAGATCTGAGCAGTTGGTGGCGCTAGACAGTGAGTTCATCAGACGCCAAACATCTTAGCATGCGATTCTCCGGGCCGCCACCGGCTCTCAGTCTGATGATGATGATGATGATGTCACAGTAGGAGCGATACACCTTCAGCCCTCAAACTCTAACAAACACAAACAACAGAAGTGAACTAATACAATCAAACATCATCAGAGACTTTTATGATGGACAGATGCACTTTTATGATGGATAGATGCACTTTTATAATGGATAGATGCTCTTTTATGATGGACAGATGCACTTTTATGATGGACGGATGCACTTTTATAATGGATAGATGCACTTTTATGATGGACGGATGCACTTTTATAATGGATAGATGCTCTTTTATGATGGACAGATGCACTTTTATGATGGATAGATGCACTTTTATGATGGACAGATGCACTTTTATGATGGACAGATGCACTTTTATGATGGACAGATGCACTTTTATGATGGACAGATGCACTTTTATGATGGACAGATGCACTTTTATAATGGATAGATGCTCTTTTATGATGGACAGATGCACTTTTATGATGGATAGATGCACTTTTATGATGGACAGATGCACTTTTATGATGGATAGATGCACTTTTATGATGGACGGATGCACTTTTATAATGGATAGATGCTCTTTTATGATGGACAGATGCACTTTTATGATGGACAGATGCACTTTTATGATGGACAGATGCACTTTTATGATGGATAGATGCTCTTTTATGATGGACAGATGCACTTTTATGATGGATAGATGCACTTTTATGATGGACAGATGCACTTTTATGATGGATAGATGCACTTTTATGATGGACAGATGCACTTTTATGATGGATAGATGCACTTTTAGGATGGACGGATGCACTTTTATAATGGATAGATGCTCTTTTATGATGGACAGATGCACTTTTATGATGGATAGATGCACTTTTATGATGGACAGATGCACTTTTATGATGGACAGATGCACTTTTATGATGGACAGATGCACTTTTATAATGGATAGATGCTCTTTTATGATGGACAGATGCACTTTTATGATGGATAGATGCACTTTTATGATGGACAGATGCACTTTTATGATGGATAGATGCACTTTTATGATGGACGGATGCACTTTTATAATGGATAGATGCTCTTTTATGATGGACAGATGCACTTTTATGATGGATAGATGCACTTTTATGATGGACAGATGCACTTTTATGATGGACAGATGCACTTTTATGATGGACAGATGCACTTTTATGATGGACAGATGCACTTTTATGATGGACAGATGCACTTTTATAATGGATAGATGCTCTTTTATGATGGACAGATGCACTTTTATGATGGATAGATGCACTTTTATGATGGACAGATGCACTTTTATGATGGATAGATGCACTTTTATGATGGACGGATGCACTTTTATAATGGATAGATGCTCTTTTATGATGGACAGATGCACTTTTATGATGGACAGATGCACTTTTATGATGGATAGATGTACTTTTATGATGGATAGATGCACTTTTATGATGGATAGATGCACTTTTATGATGGACAGATGCACTTTTATGATGGACAGATGCACTTTTATGATGGACAGATGCACTTTTATGATGGATAGATGCACTTTTATGATGGACAGATGCACTTTTATGATGGATAGATGCACTTTTATGATGGACAGATGCACTTTTATGATGGATAGATGCTCTTTTATGATGGACAGATGCACTTTTATGATGGACAGATGCACTTTTATGATGGATAGATGCACTTTTATGATGGACGGATGCACTTTTATGATGGATAGATGCACTTTTATGATGGACGGATGCACTTTTATAATGGATAGATGCTCTTTTATGATGGACAGATGCACTTTTATGATGGACGGATGCACTTTTATGATGGACGGATGCACTTTTATGATGGATAGATGCTCTTTTATGATGGACAGATGCACTTTTATGATGGACAGATGCACTTTTATGATGGATAGATGCACTTTTATGATGGACAGATGCACTTTTATGATGGATAGATGCACTTTTATGATGGACAGATGCACTTTTATGATGGACAGATGCACTTTTATGATGGACAGATGCACTTTTATGATGGATAGATGCACTTTTATGATGGATGGATGCACTTTTATGATGGATAGATGCACTTTTATGATGGATGGATGCACTTTTATGATGGATAGATGCACTTTTATGATGGATAGATGCACTTTTATGATGGATAGATGGACTTTTATGATGGACGGATGCACTTTTATAATGGATAGATGCTCTTTTATGATGGACAGATGCACTTTTATGATGGACAGATGCACTTTTATGATGGATAGATGTACTTTTATGATGGATAGATGCACTTTTATGATGGATAGATGCACTTTTATGATGGACAGATGCACTTTTATGATGGATAGATGCACTTTTATGATGGACGGATGCACTTTTATGATGGATAGATGCTCTTTTATGATGGACAGATGCACTTTTATGATGGACAGATGCACTTTTATGATGGATAGATGCACTTTTATGATGGACAGATGCACTTTTATGATGGATAGATGCACTTTTATGATGGACAGATGCACTTTTATGATGGACAGATGCACTTTTATGATGGATAGATGCACTTTTATGATGGACGGATGCACTTTTATGATGGATAGATGCACTTTTATGATGGACGGATGCACTTTTATGATGGACGGATGCACTTTTATGATGGATAGATGCACTTTTATGATGGATGGATGCACTTTTATGATGGATAGATGCACTTTTATGATGGATAGATACACTTTTATGATGGATGGATGCACTTTTATGATGGACAGATGCACTTTTATGATGGACAGATGCACTTTTATGATGGATAGATGCACTTTTATGATGGACAGATGCACTTTTATGATGGACAGATGCACTTTTATGATGGATAGATGCACTTTTATGATGGACAGATGCACTTTTATGATGGACAGATGCACTTTTATGATGGATAGATGCACTTTTATGATGGACGGATGCACTTTTATGATGGATAGATGCTCTTTTATGATGGACAGATGCACTTTTATGATGGACAGATGCACTTTTATGATGGATAGATGCACTTTTATGATGGACAGATGCACTTTTATGATGGATAGATGCACTTTTATGATGGACAGATGCACTTTTATGATGGATAGATGCTCTTTTATGATGGACAGATGCACTTTTATGATGGACAGATGCACTTTTATGATGGATAGATGCACTTTTATGATGGACGGATGCACTTTTATGATGGATAGATGCACTTTTATGATGGACGGATGCACTTTTATGATGGACGGATGCACTTTTATGATGGATAGATGCACTTTTATGATGGATGGATGCACTTTTATGATGGACAGATGCACTTTTATGATGGACGGATGCACTTTTATGATGGATGGATGCACTTTTATGATGGATAGATGCACTTTTATGATGGACGGATGCACTTTTATGATGGATGGATGCACTTTTATGATGGATAGACGCACTTTTATGATGGATAGATACACTTTTATGATGGATGGATGCACTTTTATGATGGACAGATGCACTTTTATGATGGACAGATGCACTTTTATGATGGATAGATGCACTTTTATGATGGACAGATGCACTTTTATGATGGACAGATGCACTTTTATGATGGATAGATGCACTTTTATGATGGACAGATGCACTTTTATGATGGATAGATGCTCTTTTATGATGGATGGATGCACTTTTATGATGGATGGATGCACTTTTATGATGGATAGATGCACTTTTATGATGGACAGATGCACTTTTATGATGGATGGATGCACTTTTATGATGGATAGACGCACTTTTATGATGGATGGATGCACTTTTATGATGGATAGATGCACTTTTATGATGGATAGATGCACTTTTATGATGGATGGATGCACTTTTATGATGGACAGATGCACTTTTATGATGGACAGATGCACTTTTATGATGGATGGATGCACTTTTATGATGGATAGACGCACTTTTATGATGGACAGATGCACTTTTATGATGGATAAATACATTTTTATGATGGATAGACACTTTTATGATTAACAGATGCACTTTTATGATGG
Organism: Scardinius erythrophthalmus; assembly: GCF_964197995.2. Taxonomy (NCBI): domain Eukaryota; kingdom Metazoa; phylum Chordata; class Actinopteri; order Cypriniformes; family Leuciscidae; genus Scardinius; species Scardinius erythrophthalmus. Next base: position 1,368,247 of record NC_138228.1, read on the forward strand.
ATAAATGCATTTTTATGATGGATAGACACTTTTATGATGAACAGATGCACTTTTATGATGGATAAATGCACTTGTATCATGGATAAATGCACTTGTATCATGGATAAATGTACTTTTATGGACTTCAAAACAGAAACCGGCCATTCACTGCCATTATAAAGATTGGAAGAGCCAGAACATTTTTTAATATAACTCTGATTGTATTCGTCTGAAAGAAGAATGGCATATACACCTAGTTGAGGGTGAGTAAATCATGGACTAATTTTCATTTTTGGTTGAACTATCCCTTTAACTGCAGAGTGTGTTTCTCTCCTCTGTCCATCCAAGACTTGAGCAACACAACCGAAGCTATTTAAAGAACATCCCACCGTTAACAGCCATGATCCCGTGAGCTCACCAATTAACAGGGAATGTAGAAAGCAGTGGATTAACCGTAACTCAGAATAGCCTGACCTTAAACCCGGAGAGCAGGTGAGAGACCAGCGCCACGAAGCACAGACAAAACAAGCTCACACTTTCTTCAGTTCTCATGTTTATTGATATTATATGACAAAGTTATTCTCCATAAGCCCAGAGTAAACACACGGGAATGGGACTGCGTGTTCGTTTGGGTTATAAGAGCCGTTTCAGGTGCAATTAAAACAGCAGGAGACCTGCAGATCTGTCTGAGAGAGTCGTCGAAAGTTCACAGACAACATCAGCTCTCTCTCTCTCTCTCCTCAACAGCTTTGATGTGTCACTTGCTCTATCATTTCAGCCATAAACTCAAATGACTGCTGGGACTGTAAACGTAGTGAGCGGGAAACTTTACAGTCCAGTGTAATTAAACAGCAGGGAATAAACAACACTAAATGCTCTTTTTGCATTTGCTTAATGGGAATTACAATGATAACTGACCATATAATCATGCATAATTAGGACAGGATAGTTTCTTCCTGTAAATCCGGATTTAATTGACGACATCCGATTAAACTCTACAGTATTCAAAAGTCACTTCCCAGCAAACAGGGAATGTTCTGGGAATGTTACAAACAAACATTATTCCAGTTATGATAATAGAATGTTCGTTCAAAGTTATCTGGGCTTTAGTAACGTTCTCTAAGTGTTACTACTAATTTAGAACGTTCAAAAGTAACATTCCCATGATGTCTGCGAAAGGATAAAATGGAATGTTCCCTTAACATTAGCATAACAAATCAAAATTATTTCTGAAACATTAAAAAACTGCACATACAAATAATGGGAATGTTAGCAAACATATTTTTGTTAGCTGGGAACATAAAATCATTCTCAAAAAAACAATAATACGACCCAGATTTGTGCTAAATATGTAAGGAGGACAAAAACCATAAAATTTCTGTTTTTGCATTTTTTAAGTAAGAACAAAGTGATGTATTACATACAAAAGAGTCAACAATGATCTTTTTGGTTTTACAATCCTTGAACTAAATTAAACTATATATCAACTGCCAAATCCATTGTCCATTCTGCACGGATTTTGTCTAGATTAATATTTGTTTATTGACATTTAAGTGTTATATTAGAAATTACTCCCTTCAAATGTAATGTAATGTTTAAAATTGCATCCAATCCTGTAGTGGGAGGAATGGATGGATATGATAAACCATTCTGATGTTGAAATGAAGCAGAATAACGTCTGACCGTCTTCCTGTCCAGAAGCACAAACAGCTTTAGATCACGTGCTCCTGTAAAACTTCACTTTAAGGTGAAGGGAAATACAAGGCTTGCAAATGACCGTGAGCTTTGAGATCAGCCGGTTTACGAGCGATCGTTTGTGAAATGAAAGAGCAAGCGTGCGCATCCAGAGGTTCTGTCTCCCTCGGGCTCGAAACGCTGGGAACGTTTGATGTGCCGAGACCCGCGGAGGCCAGGTGTGTAAAACTGTAAATTTGCCAGCTAAATACAAACAGGAAAAGTGAAAGAGTGCTTGACCTTCTGCAGAGACGAGCCCTTCACGCAGTAAACGGCCCTCTGTTTATCCTCCTCAATTGTGGCCCGCCTCGTTAGATTTATTACCCTCGTGCATTCACTATCAGCCTTTGAATTCACCTCATGCTTTGATGTTTGTCTGTAACACAGCAAACAAATGACAGACGAGACCCTTCAGATCACATATATGAGAATGTCATAATCATTTGTTAAAAAGTATTCATTCAATGAGCTCATTGTTCCTGCATTAAATTATTACATTGTTTAAAATAATACTTTTTTCGCTAACTGTGATTTTGTATATGTACATTTCTGAAATACATAACTTAGACAGTTTCCTCTGATAACAGATCACTCTGAATTATAATGTGAACTCATGCAGTTTCTGTAAAGGTGCTTTGAAATGATGTGTATTGTGAAAAGCGCTATACAAATAAATGTAAATTGAATTGAATTGAACTACGGGATCTTGAGAAAGGCCTGTGTGTCACGGCATGTGATTCTTCATAAATGTCGACAAGATCTCGCAGGATTCTTCCCAAATACCTCAGATAGAGAGAGAGAGACACTCGCTCATGTTTACGGCTCCCTCTCACGTCCACCGGAGACCTGGCTAACAGAAACATACGATTCTCTCTCTCTCTCTCTCTCTCTCATTCTCTCTGTCTCTCGCTCCAGCATCCCACTGACAGCTGAGTGGCTGAGGCGTAATTGCAGAGAAGTGAGGTCAGCATGAGGCTTTTATCAGAGATTGCACAGCGTTCAGGAACACGAGAAGATGCACGGCACAAAACTCACTCTCTCTGTGCGTCACATTGGAAGTTTCTCTGGAATCGTCGGGACCGAAGCGCGTGTCCTGGAGGCACAAGTAAGTCGATTTATTATTGCGAGCAGCATTATTGCAACATTTTAAACCAATGTATTGTGTCGTAAGTTAGTTTGGCAGAAACTAGACAGAGAGACAGAGACCATGACGAAAATACTGTCATTTTAAGTAGAAGTAGAGCAATACTGAGACATTTAAAGAAGTGAAAGAGAAACGTAAAGATAGAGCAACAATGAGACGTTTAAAGAAGTGACAGAGAAACATTGAGACATTTAAAGAAGTGATAGAGAAACATTGAGACATTTAAAGAAGTGATAGAGAAACAATGAGACATTTAAAGAAGTGATAGAGAAACAATGAGACATTTAAACAAGTGACAGAGAAACATTGAGACGTTTAAAGAAGTGATAGAGAAACATTGAGACGTTTAAAGAAGTGATAGATAAACATTGAGACGTTTAAAGAAGTGATAGAGAAACAATGAGACATTTAAAGAAGTGACAGAGAAACATTGAGACGTTTAAAGAAGTGATAGAGAAACATTGAGACATTTAAAGAAGTGACAGAGAAACAATGAGACATTTAAAGAAGTGATAGATAAACATTGAGACATTTAAAGAAGTGATGGAGAAACATTGAGACATTTAAAGAAGTGATAGAGAAACATTGAGACATTTAAACAAGTGATAGAGAAACATTGAGACGTTTAAAGAAGTAATAGAGAAACATTGAGACGTTTAAAAAAGTGATAGAGCAACAATAAGACATTTAAAGTAACAATATTGAGACATTTAAAGTGATGACAGACATTTAAAATACAGATAAAGTGAAACTGAGACATTTAAAGAAAGGATAGATAGATGTTGAGATTTAAATTAGCAACAAATACTGAGAAATTTAAAGTAGAAACAGAGTAGCAATGCTGAAACATTTGAAGAAGCAATAGGAAGATTTTGAGATGATTCAAGTAGGAATGATCCAATGCTGAAACATTTAAAGTAGAGATAGAGAAACATTGAAACTTTAAAAGTAGCGATCGAGCGAGATTAAGACACTCATTTTAAAGACACTGAACATGTAGAATCTGGTTTACATGTGCATGATTATTGAGTGAAGAGTGAACTGTGATGAACTGACCTGGAACCAGACAGTGTGTGAAGCATCCGTTTGTTGATTTATATCATTTGACTGTCATTAACAACAGAAACTAACACACTTCTGCCTCCTCCAGCTCTGAGGAGATTCTAATGCTTCAGGAGGAGGTCAGAGTTCACTCCAAAATCTGAGGATTTTACTGGGAAAGGGTCCTAGCGGATCTCACACAGCCAACCAGAGTTTTGCCTTCAGTGTGTGGATCATGAACTCCTCGAGAAACGCAGTATAATGCGCAAATGGACGCTGCAATGGAAACTGCCTGAGTTGCCGTGTGGACTGTGGTTGCACGTCGTGCTGGTCGTCAGCCGCGTGTGTGTGTGTGTGTGTGTGTGTGATGGCGACAGGGTCGTTGGGCAGGCGTCTGTGACTGACTGTTCAAAACACGAACGGCACACCAGGAACTACGACTACATGGAAGGAGGGGACGTTCGAATACGACGCCTCTATAGTCGCACACAGTGGTTTCTGATGATCGACGAGAACGGGAATATCAACGGAACGCAGGATCCCAACAACTGCTACAGTAAGAGCTCATCGATCACTTCTGATGTGTGTGCCTGAGGTTGTAGCTTCGTTTCAAGGCACACGTTCGGTCTTCATGTTTCTGGTGTGTGTCAGGAGCTTTACAGAGGATTCATCACGGGAGAGACACTGAGACATTTAAAGTAGCGATAGAGCGACACTGAGACATTTAAAGTAGCGATAGAGCGACACTGAGACATTAAAAGTAAAGATAGAGCAAGATTGAGACATTAAAAGAAGCAATAGAGGGACAATGAGACATTAAAAGTAACGATAGAGCAACATTTATACATTTAAAAGTATCAATAGAGCGACACTGAGACATTAAAAGTAAAGATAGATCGAGATTGAGACATAGAAGTAGTGATAGAGCGAGATTGAGACATTTAAAGTAGCCATAGAGCGAGATTGAGATATAGAAGTAGCGATAGAGCGAGATTGAGACATAGAAGTAGCGATAGAGCGAGATTGAGACATAGAAGTAGCTATAGAGCGAGATTGAGACATTAAAAGTAGCGATAGAGCGAGATTGAGACATTAAAAGTAGCGATAGAGCGAGATTGAGACATAGAAGTAGCTATAGAGCGAGATTGAGACATTAAAAGTAACGATAGAGCGAGATTGAGACATTAAAAGAAGCGATAGAGCGAGATTGAGACATTAAAAGTAACGATAAAGCAAGACTGAGACATTTAAATTTGTGATAGAGCGAGATTGAGACATTAAAAGTAGCGATAGAGCGAGATTGAGACATTTAAAGTAGCGATAGAGCAAGACTGCGACATTAAAAGTAGCGATAAAGCAAGATTGAGACATTAAAAGTAGCGATAGAGCGAGATTGAGACATTAAAATTAGCGATAGAGCGAGATTGAGACATTTAAAGTAACGATATAGCGAGATTGAGACATTAAAAGTAACGATAGAGCGAGATTGAGACATTAAAAGTAGCGATAGAGCGAGATTGAGACATTAAAAGTAGCAATAAAGCAAGATTGAGACATTAAAAGTAGCGATAGAGCGAGACTGAGACATTTAAAGCAGCGATAGAGCGAGATTAAGACATTAAAAGTAACGAAAGAGCGAGATTGAGACATTAAAAGTAGCAATAAAGCAAGATTGAGACATTAAAAGTAGCGATAGAGCGAGACTGAGACATTTAAAGCAGCGATAGAGCGAGATTGAGACATTAAAAGTAACGATAGAGCGAGATTGAGACATTAAAAGTAACAATAAAGCGAGATTGAGACATTAAAAGTAGCAATAAAGCAAGATTGAGACATTAAAAGTAGCGATAGAGCGAGACTGAGACATTTAAAGCAGCGATAGAGGTGATCGCATGTTTACATGCACACCTCTTGTTTCAATCTAACTGAATTCATTCCGATTGGTGAATCTGAATGTAGTGTTTACATGAACGCTAAACAAGTGATCGGTTGATGTGCGTTTTAACATTGCTAAGAAAATTCCTGCACCTCTGTGAGAGACCGGTGCGTCTCAGTAATGACGTCACCGGCCTCGCGCCGTTCTCCCGCGGCCGTCAGCCTCGTCCTGCTCGCCACAGTAAACATGATGAATGGCGACTGTAGAACGCAAAAGCCGAATCCCAGACATTTTGAGCGAACTCGAAATCCCAGGCAGACTCGTCACGGAGACTCACTGGTAGCCTAACCTTGTTGTTTTCAACTGCGCTCTCTAACCGGTAGGCGTGGCCTCCTAGGGCAGCGAAGCAAGTGCATTCTGGGAGTTGTTGTCTTTCATCCACATAATAAAATATATTTTCTGGCTTTTCTCAGTCTAGAAATTAAAAAATGTCTTCACATTTCTTCTACATAAATGACCTATTTTAAATACACATTCATCTTTCCAGAGGTGAAGTATCCCTTTAAAGCAGCGATAGAGCAAGATTGAGACATTAAAAGTAGCAATAAAGCAAGACTGAGACATTAAAAGTAGCGATAGAGCGAGATTGAGACATTAAAAGTAGCGATAGAGCGACAATGAGACATTAAAAGTAGCGATAGAGCGAGATTGAGACATTAAAAGTAGCGATAGAGCGACAATGAGACATTAAAAGTAACGATAGAGCGAGATTGAGACATTAAAAGTTGCGATAGAGCGAGATTGAGACATTAAAAGTAGCGATAGAGCGAGATTGAGACATTAAAAGTAGCGATAGAGGAAATGAGACATTAAAAGTAACGATAGAGCGAGATTGAGACATTAAAAGTTGCGATAGAGCGAGATTGAGACATTAAAAGTAGCGATAGAGCGAGATTGAGACATTAAAAGTAATGATAGAGCGACAATGAGACATTAAAAGTAACAATAGAGCGAGATTGAGACATTTAAAGTAGCGATAGAGCGAGATTGAGACATTTAAAGTAGCGATAGAGCGAGATTGAGACATTAAAAGTAGCGATAGAGCGACAATGAGACATTGAAAGTAGCGACAGAGCGAGATTGAGACATTAAAAGTAACAATAGAGTGAGATTGAGACATTAATATTAACGATAGAGCGAGATTGAGACATTAAAAGTAGCGATAGAGCGAGATTGAGACATTAAAAGTTGCGATAGAGCGAGATTGAGACATTAAAAGTAGCGATAGAGCGAGATTGAGACATTAAAAGTAACGATAGAGCGAGATTGAGACATTTAAAGTAGCGATAGAGCGAGATTGAGACATTTAAAGTAGCGATAGAGCGACAATGAGACATTGAAAGTAGCGACAGAGCGAGATTGAGACATTAAAAGTAACAATAGAGCGAGATTGAGACATTAATATTAACAATAGAGCGACATTGAGACATTAAAAGTAGCGATAGAGCGAGATTGAGACATTAAAAGTTGCGATAGAGCGAGATTGAGACATTAAAAGTTGCGATAGAGTGAGATTGAGACATTAAAAGTAACAATAGAGCGAGATTGAGACATTAATATTAACGATAGAGCGACATTGAGACATTAAAAGTAGCGACAGAGCGAGATTGAGACATTAAAAGTAGCGATAGAGCGAGATTGAGACATTTAAAGTAGCGATAGAGCGAGATTGAGACATTTAAAGTAGCGATAGAGCGAGATTGAGACATTAATATTAATGATAGAGAGACATTGAGACATTTAAAGTAGCGATAGAGCGAGATTGAGACATTTAAAGTAGCGATAGAGCGAGATTGAGACATTTAAAGTAGCGATAGAGCGAGATTGAGACATTAATATTAACGATAGAGCGACATTGACACATTAAAAGTAACGATAGAGCGAGATTGAGACATTAAAAGTAACGATAGAGCGAGATTGAGACATTTAAAGTAGCGATAGAGCGAGATTGAGACATTAAAAGTAACGATAGAGCGAGATTGAGACATTAAAAGTAACGATAGAGCGAGATTGAGACATTTAAAGTAGCGATAGAGCGAGATTGAGACATTAAAAGTAACGATAGAGCGAGATTGAGACATTTAAAGTAGCGATAGAGCGAGATTGAGACATTTAAAGTAGCGATAGAGCGAGATTGAGACATTAATATTAACGATAGAGCGACATTGAGACATTAAAAGTAACGATAGAGCGAGATTGAGACATTTAAAGTAGCGATAGAGCGACAATGAGACATTGAAAGTAGCGACAGAGCGAGATTGAGACATTAAAAGTAACAATAGAGCGAGATTGAGACATTAATATTAACGATAGAGCGACATTGAGACATTAAAAGTAGCGATAGAGCGAGATTGAGACATTAAAAATAACGATAGAGCGAGATTGAGACATTGAAAGTAGCGACAGAGCGAGATTGAGACATTTAAAGTAGCGATAGAGCGAGATTGAGACATTTAAAGTAGCGATAGAGCGAGATTGAGACATTAATATTAACGATAGAGCGACATTGACACATTAAAAGTAACGATAGAGCGAGATTGAGACATTAAAAGTAACGATAGAGCGAGATTGAGACATTTAAAGTAGCGATAGAGCGAGATTGAGACATTTAAAGTAGCGATAGAGCGAGATTGAGACATTAATATTAACGATAGAGCGACATTGACACATTAAAAGTAACGATAGAGCGAGATTGAGACATTAAAAGTAACGATAGAGCGAGATTGAGACATTTAAAGTAGCGATAGAGCGAGATTGAGACATTAAAAGTAGCGATAGAGCGAGATTGAGACATTTAAAGTAGCGATAGAGCGAGATTGAGACATTTAAAGTAGCGATAGAGCGAGATTGAGACATTAATATTAATGATAGAGAGACATTGAGACATTTAAAGTAGCGATAGAGCGAGATTGAGACATTTAAAGTAGCGATAGAGCGAGATTGAGACATTTAAAGTAGCGATAGAGCGAGATTGAGACATTAATATTAACGATAGAGCGACATTGACACATTAAAAGTAACGATAGAGCGAGATTGAGACATTAAAAGTAACGATAGAGCGAGATTGAGACATTTAAAGTAGCGATAGAGCGAGATTGAGACATTAAAAGTAACGATAGAGCGAGATTGAGACATTAAAAGTAACGATAGAGCGAGATTGAGACATTTAAAGTAGCGATAGAGCGAGATTGAGACATTAAAAGTAACGATAGAGCGAGATTGAGACATTTAAAGTAGCGATAGAGCGAGATTGAGACATTTAAAGTAGCGATAGAGCGAGATTGAGACATTAATATTAACGATAGAGCGACATTGAGACATTAAAAGTAACGATAGAGCGAGATTGAGACATTTAAAGTAGCGATAGAGCGACAATGAGACATTGAAAGTAGCGACAGAGCGAGATTGAGACATTAAAAGTAACAATAGAGCGAGATTGAGACATTAATATTAACGATAGAGCGACATTGAGACATTAAAAGTAGCGATAGAGCGAGATTGAGACATTAAAAATAACGATAGAGCGAGATTGAGACATTGAAAGTAGCGACAGAGCGAGATTGAGACATTTAAAGTAGCGATAGAGCGAGATTGAGACATTTAAAGTAGCGATAGAGCGAGATTGAGACATTAATATTAACGATAGAGCGAGATTGAGACATTAATATTAACGATAGAGCGACATTGAGACATTAAAAGTAGCGATAGAGCGAGATTGAGACATTTAAAGTAGCGATAGAGCGAGATTGAGAGATTAAAAGTAGCGATAGAGCGAGATTGAGACATTAATATTAACGATAGAGCGAGATTGAGACATTAAAAGTAGCGATAGAGCGAGATTGAGACATTTAAAGTAGCGATAGAGCGAGATTGAGACATTGAAAGTATATTTCAAAGTTTCATGACAGTTCCAACTGAATGTAAATTAACTATTGATTTGTTGAGTGTTTTATAATCTAACAGTGTTTATGAAACATAATTAGATTATACAATAATACGTTTACGTCTATATATGAGTATAAAGTGTTCCGCAGTGAATCTGAAGGAAGCGCGCGGCTCAGATTGCAGTGGACTATTCTCCGGTCGCGTGGCAGAGTGACGAGCGAGTGACAGACGTAAAGAGAAACAGGTGCGCGTATTTATAGCTCGTTTCCCTTCGTTACAGGACTCAGTGCTGCGACGTGAAGAGTCAGTGTGTCAGAACACAACAGCTCACTGAGGAAGATTTCAAGGGAGCGTCAAAAAAACATGAGTTACACTTTATTTTAAGGTGTCATTGTTACAGTGTAATTATATATTTAAGTACTGAGTAATAGTAAGCATCTACATGTACTTAAAGGGTTAGGGTATTATGCATAATTTACTGTATTACTATGGTAAGTGCATGTAACATATGTAACAAGGACACTGTAAAATAAGATGCTACCAAAAATTGTGAAGTCAGAACCAGGACTCAGACTTGAGGCTTATATTATGACCATCGATATTAAAATTAATGATTCTGTTTACACCAAACTGGCTTGAACCTGATGTTATACATTCATAACATCAGCTTCAAGTGTGTTTGGTTATTAGTTATTTTGTTTGTGTATGAGAAGAAAGTTGGCGTGACACCATGCATCTTTGCTCCAGAGGGAGAGTGATTACGTCAGCTGGCGATGAAAAGAAGAAAAATTGATACAGCCAGATGTGGCCGACAACTGCACGCACAGCAACACACACACTGCTTGCACACACTGCAACACACACACTGCAAGACATGAGTGAGGGAAGGAGAGAAACAGAGGGAGAGAAAAGCAGACGCGTTTTGAGGTTGTCAGAGTTGTGTCGTGACAGCAGCTTATTATACCATTACAGCTCTCACATGTAAACCACACAACTCGTCCTTACACAACTCACACACACACACACACACACACACACACACACACACACACACACACACACACACACACACACAGAGCTTACGACAACAAGAGTAGTGTCCGTTTCTGATTTAAACACGAGCGTAACAAACAGGCCCTTCAGCTGTGAAATATCTGATATGGAGCGCAACTGGAGCGTTTTAACTCACTGTTGATCGAATCATCTGATCCTGATATTCCAGTTATGACCTTAAAGAAAGACATGAAGCTGCTTCCTTTATAGACATGAATAAGTGTGTCATTAAACAGAAAAATCAAACAAATAAAGTTCATTCTTTGCGTGGGAATCAACCTTCCACTGTCATATTAAGGTGGTATTTTGAATCCTAAAAATGACACACATCACATTTAAACCATCAATGAAATGAATAACATTAATAAAGCCTAATTACTACAGACTAACTCAAAGAATTAAATGTTATTTAGGTCATTTATTAATCACTCTGGTGCTTTTCAGTCACTTTAGAGCAAAAAAAAAAAGTTTTAATTTTGTTTTATTTTTGCACTTCATCTGAATGGTATTTCACACTTGATGACAAAAATTCTGGACATGATTCGAAAAGGTTAAATGTTCCTTAAAAATAGTCGATCATAACCATAGAGACATATATTAATAATTATACTTTGAGGCCAAATTAGCCTTGAAAATGAGTTGTTTAACCCTTTGCTGCTCTTCCTTTAGGGGACACACACTCGCACTCCTCCCGCTCAAGAGTAGCCAAACACCTCAAATGTCTTTTCTTTTTCCACAGTATGATATATTTTTCTATAATAATATATTTCATTTAATATTTTGCATTTTGAGGGAATGTTAGGGTACTAAGTAATACCTATCCAATAATTATGATCTATCCCCCTCCCCCCTCCCTCCCAAACAAACAAAAATAATTACGGAAAATAAAAAATAAAACTTCTACGGACTAAATAATTGTATTGTATTGTGAAAATTGTGTAGATCATAATTATTGCATAGATATTACTTAGTACCCTTACATTCCCTCAAAATGCAAAAAAAAAATATATTATTCAACAAAAATATACGGTAACACTTTCCTTAAAGTCCTTCTGTATTATAAAAGTATTTTTAATGCAGTAATTATGCCTTGTAATGCACCTTATAATGCACTGTATGAACTCTAATTGTAACCACGGTTATAATAATACTAATCTATTAACTAAACACACCTTTACAAAGTATAATGCATTACAACATGGCAAACAACCAATTTCAGAATCTGCAAATATTATAAAGCATTTTAACTTTGGTTATAATTATAATTTTTCCATTAACCCCATCATTGCTGTGTGTCTGATTTATAGATTATACCCGGAAAAAAAAAATTCTATGCATTTTATATTTACATTTTTTAAAATTTCCCATAAATGAGGAGCAGCAAAGGGTTAAACAACGTCTTTCCAAGGCAGATTTGGCCCCGAGGGACCTGAAGCCGGTCTTCAAACGCTCAGGCTGATCCGCTGTCTGTGTTTCAGGTGTTCTGGAGATCAGGACGGTTTCTGAGGGAGGCGTGTTGGCCATAAAAGGCCTGAAGAGCCAGTATTATATTTCCATGAACCGAACCGGAATGTTACAGGGCAAAGTAAAACCCATCTGTCCTGCAAACACATCTTTTAATCTGATTCCAGCTAATGCATTCTCATGCTTTTAAGAGTAAATATAGCAACTTTTACAGCGCATTAAGGTCGTGTCGTACCTGTTCTCTCCTTTCCCCGAACAGAAAGACTACAACGACAGCTGCAACTTCAAAGAAGTGTTTTTAGAGAACTACTACACCGCGTACGCTTCTGTCAGAAAGACTAAAGATGGAAAAGAGATGTTCATCGCTATGTCGAAAAACGGCCGGCCGCTGAAAGGAAAGAAGACGAGGAGGGAGAGCATCACTTCTCACTTCATCCCTCGAAAGTGCAAGGAAGACGAGAAGAAGCTGGCGTGAAGATGCATGCGAGGTTACTGTCAGCGTGAAGCATGTTTTATCACACTGTAAACCCTAGCGCTCAAAATAATCAATTGGTTTGAGTAGAGCCAACTCAAATTATACAAATTAGTTCCATCAAATTACCTTTAATGAGTATTTAGAACTTATTCTTTTGAGTTCACAAAACTGACACATTTAATGTTACATTTTCCTAGATAAACTTAAATTTAACTGAAACTGCTTTACCATGACATTCAAAAGGGAGAGTAAATGCTAAAATTAAGTGTTATATAATGCTTTTTTGTGACGAATTAATGTTAAGTGGGAGATTTAGTAACGTTTAATGTTTTATTATGCTAGTTTAGAAGAGTTTCTGTTCTGTTGGGTTATTGGGGGGGTTGCCATCATGGTGACGAGTGGAGAATGAGCTTTGTATGAGGACAGTGAATGTTAAACTTTTATATTGCTGTACTCATTCAGCAAGTGCTCTGCTATCATAGCATTGCGTTACCATTAAGCAATGTAGTACTTATTGAATTAGCTGGTTAAAGCTAGCCAAGTTTCCACGACTAAAAATATAAGTTGAGCTTATGTGATAAATTTAAGTTCTAAAATCTGCAAGTTCTGCTTAAACGTTATATTGGTTAACTTAAAAACATTTTTTTCGGGTTTACAGTGCAATAAAACATTCATGCTTTCTTTCTTTCTCTGCCGAGAAGACGGTGGTGAAACGCCACCAGCACTGGGTTTATATATGAAAATGTTTTGGACTCATGTAAACACCAGCTATAAATACTCATCTGTGTTTTGAGATAAAACTATTTTTATATTTTTTAGAGGGTCTATGTTTCTGTTCGCCGCACTTTCACGACCATTAGAGACATTAAGAGTGAAAACATCGAATAAACACTGCAATGCATTTATATGAACGATCAACATTCATCCGGAGGAGTTTTGCTTTTCATTTAGAAACATTCCATTCTTGTATTCATTTCAGTGAGAAAATCAGTTCCTTTATTTAATTTTTGGCATTATTTGCATTCGAAAAAGTTTCACCCGATTGACTCATTCTAAGAAATCACATGTTTGTCTTCACAATATTCCATTACTCATTCATAAACGACTTTCCTTTTCATTATTGATCAGCCTTCATGTAGAGACACTTTCATTAGTCAAACACATTAAGCTGAAATGGCTTTGACAAGCGTAAAATTTCCACACAATCCCTCCGTGTTTTAATGTGATTGTGTCCATGTGTCATTGTGTGTTATTTATGATATTTATATATATATGTGTCGGTGGCTCTGAAATAATCGACTGTATTCCGGATCGCTGTGCTGAAAAAACTTGCACAGAGATCGCAGGAGTTTATTTTTTGCTGCTAGAATGCTAAGTGAAATCTGAGGTTTTATATGATTATAGATCAATCTCAATAAAATATGTATGTACCTTTCTATGGCGTGGCGTGATCTGAGACGTAGACCCTTCATCCGCTCTGATGATCAGCTTCACTGCGTTTATCTTATTTCCTGTCACACCGGCTGGGAGAAAAATAGTCTTAAGAAATTAAGTTACTGAACACTGATCATCATAATGAGGATGTCAAACAAACCACTGTGATCGACGGGGACTTTTTTGTTTATTTAACAGTAAAATTCAGTGTTTTTACATAAAAAACACAATAATTATGACATACTAATTTGAAATTATGACATAAAACAGACACATTTTTTAGATAAAATGTCAAAATTATGACAGAAACTTAATTCCGATGTTTTTCCGATGTTATCTCATAATTTCAGCTGTTTAATCTCATATTTATGACTCAGTAATACCATTTCAAAAAAAATTATGTCAAAATTATGACTTAATGTGTCATCATTTCGACTTTGTTATATATATGACTGTCATAATTATTTTGGCAATTTTGACTCATCATAATTTCTACTTTTTGTAATTTTTTTTAAATCTCGGTTGTAATTATTATTTACAAAAGCATGATTTTTTTCTTTATGAGGCTGAGATGAGCTTCCATTCCTTCCTGTTATATCCAGCAAAATAATCATCACTCGGCGATTTCATCTTTCGTGTCACGATACACTCTCACTCACACAGTACGATAAATTACACTCTAATCAATACTTAATTTTCATATAGTTTTACTAAGTAGTGTTGCTCAGTCCTCAGTGTTTGTGTACTTGTTGTTTCTTGTGGATGTATTTTATCTTGATCGATGTAGTCGGAGAAGCTTGAGCGAAACATGATTCCCAGGAGGTGAACGAGAGGCACACACACAAACACTCACTCACTCACACACACTCACACACCCACACACACCCTCCTCTGACCTAAACACAGTTAAAGTAAGGTGAACACTTCTGCCAAGTCACGCAAAGTTGGTTTAAGCGTATAATTTGTAACATGTTCTGAATGTAAACAGACTCTCACGGGCCTAAAAACGACATCATTGATTTATCAAACAAAAGGTTTGCTTGGGATCCATCTGGACCTTTACAATCAGTGTGTTTCATCAGTGTCTGTGAACAAATCTCAGAATGAAAATGAAAATGTCCTGATCATTTGTCCTGTATCTCTTTGATAAACGTGTCTTGAATTCATCTGGCGTTTGTTTGTTAGTTTGTTGGTCGAAAGCCTTCAGCACACAACATGAGTTCAGCATGTTCAAGTCCAAATAAAATCAAAAGACTGAGCGATTCTGTCAGTGTAAACTGTGGACATGTCGATTGAGTTTTATCAAAGCTTTGAATCTGAGCTAAGACCAGATAAAGTCTAAAACAACACAGAGATTGAACACACATGGGCGAATCCCTCGAGACCGGCTCACAATTCAACATCGAAAGAAAAAACACATTATGTTCTGCCAAAACAAAATTGAAGCCTATTTTTAGGATCATTGCATTGAGCTGTCCGATAATTACAATTTCAGATAATAATGCAGATGAAGAAAATATTCCACTTCACTTGCATACGTTAGACATGTATTAACATTTAATTAACCCGTTAATGATTTAATAAATCCATTAAAACCAGCGAAATTAAAACGGAAAAGAATTTGGGTAAAAATAAATGGGATTTCATATTTTTCGTACAAGGATCAGAGCGGTTTCTCCTCCAGAGGGCGCTGACTGCCCTTTCTGCGCAGGTTTGCTTGTTTAAATCATTATCAATGACTAGTATCTGAGGTCATCACTAGAAAATGCTTTTAAAGTCTCCCTGTAGTCAATTTTATCCCTTAAAACTCCTCTTTGATCTCCAAAATTACATATTTAAAGGTTTTTTTCCTGTGAAAAAAAATCTTCATGTCTTAAAATATCTTGAATGTAACTCGACACCCTTGCCTCATTTAGTATGCGTAGCTCTATGAATATGCAAATGAGCCCCGCCTCCACTCACTCACTCAGCTCAGAGATCCACTGGTTGACGATCACACGTTGATCTGATTGGTTACAAGGTAGTTTGTGACGTCAGAAACACCAGCGATTTCAAAGCGTGTTTTTGAGACTGTCTTTGGTTCACTGCAGTTTTAAGGAGGAAATACTCAGCAATGCTGTCGACTTATGAATTTACACATGCTTTGTCTTAAAGCATATTAAAAACACCACATAGACACATAAACAACATTAAAAGCTGGATTTACACCACAGGGCTGAGCTGCTATGAGTGAGTGGAGGCGGGGCTAATTTGCATATTCATAGAACCATGTATACTAAATGAGGCAAGGGTGTCGAGTTACATTCAAGACATTTTAAGACATGAAGAATATTTTTTTTCAAAGAAAAAACATTTAAATATGTCATTTTGGTGATCAAAGATAAGTTCTAAGGGATCAGATTATTGACTACAGGGAGACTTTAACAACTGTCATTAATCATTTAAGAATAGTAATAAACTCTGATGCTAACATCAGAAAAGTTCAGCTTCATCATACCTGAACAAACAGAAGAATCATGTATGCCCTTCTTCTGTGCTTTCCTTTGTCTGAGGCTGAGACACTGATCAAAACCTCTGTAACGGATCCACAGATGGACAGAGAAACATTAATATCAGACGTTCAGAGAGACAACAGAAAAATAATAATTCAGCGTGTCATTAATAATCAGTCTGATGAAGTGAAGTGCTGGTAGATCTCAGTTTTATGCCATTTTAATCATTCTCTTTAAAGTCCCCCTTTTGTTAAAATCCAGCTTTTAATGTTGTTTATATGTCTATGTGGTGTTTTTAATATGCTTTAACACAAAGCATGTGTAAGTTCATAAGTCGACAGCATAGCTGAGTATTTCCTCCTTAAAACTGCAGTGAACCAAAGACAGTCTCAAACACACGCTTTGAAATCGCTGGTGTTTCTGACGTCACAAACTACCTTGTAACCAATCAGATTAACGTGTGATCGTCAACCAGTGGATCTCTGAGCTGAGCGAGTGAGTGGAGGTGGGG
This sequence comes from Scardinius erythrophthalmus, assembly GCF_964197995.2. Classification (NCBI taxonomy): domain Eukaryota; kingdom Metazoa; phylum Chordata; class Actinopteri; order Cypriniformes; family Leuciscidae; genus Scardinius; species Scardinius erythrophthalmus. Next base: position 1,385,395 of record NC_138228.1, read on the forward strand.
CTCATTTGCATATTCATAGAACCGCGCATACTAAATGAGGCAAGGGTGTCGAGTTACACTCAAGATATTTTAAGACATGCAGGAAAAAAAAACATGTAAATATGTAATTTTGGTGATAAAAGATGAGTTTAGTTATTAGTTACTACCAAAAATAGTTCTTCTATGGCATCGCTGCAAAAAAAAACAAAAAAACTTTTGGAAGTGTTTTTTTTTAATCGAGGCTGATGGGATTTATCTCTGTATCCGTGATGGAGTCAAGAGGATCTTGTATCATTCGTCTCACATCAGTGTGTTGTTGTCTTCATCTGAATCTGCTGAGACCAGCCAAACAGCCTCAGTCATCCTCACCACAAACACATGGTGACAAGCTAAACGTATTAAATGCTAACGGCTCGTTTAGTCTCTGCCAAATGATCGGTGCAGAGTCAGACTGCGTGAAGTTTAAACAGATGTTTCCACACAGACGGCCGGAGCTCCAGATTCTCGGGAAAAGATTGAGTTCTGGAGAGTCAGTTTAATCCAAAGCCTCTGCAGGTCTTTTAGCAGGGATTCAGACGGAAAAGGGACCCTGGCTTTGAGCTCTTCATATATTTCTCCAGAGTGACGGTAGAGAAGTGATGAAGACTCGTCCAGATTCTCCTCACACGTCACTGGCCAATCAACCTGAAACAAATGGTGTATTAAAACAATCATGCTTAGGCACAAATTTTGAAGAAAGTTTTCCACAATTTAGAATTTTCCAAAAAACTTACATTTTCAAACTCCGCCTACTTAGACCATTGCTCAGATTTTCACGAAAATTGGACCAGATCATCTTTAGAAAAAAAGTTATGGAATTTAAGTTGATTCGTCAAACCGTTCTCGAATAACGCACGAATGAATCGCACGCCAAAATGAACGTGAGGCTATATCTCCACAACACTTAACCGTATTCAGAGCAAACTTGGTGTGTGTTTTGACAACCATGACCTGAGGCTACCTGCATAGTTTCGACACAGTGCCACCTAGTGGTCAGGAGATATGAAACATTTACATTTTTGCTTAGAACTTCTGGGGCCTCATTTATAAAACTTTGCGTAGGATTTGCGTCAGAAGTGGCGTACGGATGAAACATAGGACGTGCGTACGCACAGAAATATTCGGATTTATAAAACCGTGCGCACGCACATCCTACGCAGTTTTCCCTTAATAAATCACAATCAATTCTAAATATAGCGCAGCTTTTGCGGCTTTATGTCACGCCCATAGTTGCCCATAAATAGTCCGTGAAACGCCCACAAGTTAATATTAATCGACGATGAATATTAACTTTTGGGCGTTTCACGGACTATTTATGGGCAACTATGGGCGTGATCGATTGCGAAATCATGGCAAACACAGAGAGGAAAACCAAGAAACGTAACTTCACTCAATGTGAAGTAGAAATTATCGTTGGCGAGGTGGAAAAGAGAAGTAGGTCTAAAATGTTGTTTGGAGGGCACAGTGTGGGCATTACTAATGCCAAAAAGGCACTTGAGTGGCAAAAGGTTGCAGACGCCGATAATGCTGCAGCCTCACAACCTCGGACCGTGGCCGAAATAAAAAAGAAATGGTCGGACATCAAAGTCGTCGGACAAAAAAAAAGAGTCTAGCGCTCCATCGCCAGTGTGTGTCTGCCACGGGTGGAGGAAAGGGGATACGGGAGCGTTTTATTACCATCCATTTGATTGCGTCTGACAAGCTACGAGGATGAATTGCATAACATGCCAATATTATTGCAGAACATATTTCACTTTTCTTTTTGCAAATATGTGTTAATTTGCATTTCTGCTGTAATTTTCGTTTGATTTTGTTTGTTTTAGACTGCAGATCGATCAAACGGGTGTTCGTGCCTGTTAATTGTAAGACTTGCTTTGTGAAGTCTTCGTGTTATTTATGAGAGGCAGAATTGACATTTCATTTACACAAGAATTGGGACCATTAGATCCAGTGCAGCATGCTGAGTCGAACGATACCCAATTTTCCTGTACATCGGTCATTTAGAATTTTGTCGTAAAATGCTATATTTTATGTCTATTTATTATATATTTATTATATTATGTTGTTGTTGTTTTTTTATATTTATTTTATGAACACAAACGGTCTAGGGGGAGCTTGAAAAAGTAGTTTTTTTTAAAGAAAATCAAAATATTGAACATATTTTGCGCTAGTGTGGATGCTAATATAGTTATAATTCTTGGTGTGAACGGGCCTTAATTTACAATGGCTTCAAACGCGACTCAATACCGACAAAATCAAGGACCGGATGTTTGCTTTATTATACACAGTAAAGCACTGTAAATGTATAGAATGTACTAAATAAGATTTAAAAAACTAATTATAGAGTGGATCTCAAAAACTCTTGATAATGTCACATTTCTTTTATTTCATTTAAAATTTTTATATATTTAAAATAGTTTAATTTTGCATTAAAAAATAAGGCCTATTTTTAAGACCAATATGTTTTGCACTGTGATACTATTTTTATGAAAATGCATCATACAATATAAAACTAGCCTAAGTTACAGGAACAAACACTACAGTGTGTACACATACTTTGCATTATTTTATATAATTTTTTTAAGTCTTTTTTTTTACTCATGAGAATCTGAAGAGGAAATGTGCTGAATTGTCAATTTCATGAGGTCCATTATACTTTAAATTAATATAAATATAATAATTTATCATTTTGTCCCGTCCATTTAAAAAAAAAAAGGTTTAAAGGCTGAAATGTGAGGTTTATCATATCATATAACTTTATAATTATCAAAACATGTATTATTTAAAGTGTAAAGTTGTTTAAATGGTCGTTTTTACAGTCATTTTACCCGCCAAAATGATATTTAATTTATATATCAGGTCTTTAATGTCTTAAATTAGATTTTAAAAACCCTACAGATGTATGTGACTGTGTGTGTTTGTGTGGATGATCACTCAGGATTGCACTTTACTGGGCCTGTCACAGACAAAACTGGGACAAACACGACCAAAACTGGTTAGTTTACAGTGCATCAATCTCTTACAGTAAATTAAATAAACAGAGGTTCGGAGTTCACAGACAGGTTAACACACACACACACACACACACACACACACACACACACTCACTCCATTTTATCATTGCAAATAACGCATATTTGACTAGACTGACAGAACTGGGAAATGACAGTGTGTAAGTTAATATAAAGTCCAACCTTGCACTTAAAAACAATCTAAACTCCGTTTATATATATATATATATATATAAACTCATTTTAAACATCTGAGGACTTGTTTAGACTTATTTTACCTGCTGCCAAAATTATATTTTGGCTGGACAGTTATCCAGTAATGACACACACACACATACATACATACATACATACATACATACATACATACATACATAACTATAGTGTAGTTAAACTGCTGCTGTATTCTGCTAAATGATCATTTGAACCCACCAGTCCTTGAGCTTGAATAAAATCATCCAGGGAGCAAATATTCTTTTTCTTCGTCTGTTTCTCCATGATCTCAAACAAACAACAGTCTGTTGCTAGGCAACCGCTCGCCGCTCTTCCGGCTTCCTCGAGGCGAGTGAGTGTTTCCGGTGCGCAGTGAACACGTGGGATTGTTGTCATCTGTTTTACAGTGTGTGTGTGGAGTGTGTGGACGCGATCATGTCGGATCAGGACTGCGCTGCCGGGGACAGGAGCTCTCTGAGCGGCCTGATGCTCGCGTCGCACGCCCCGCTGGATGACGCGCAGCGCGCAGGCCGGATGAAGTGCTCGCGTTGCGGCGCGTCGCGCATGTTTTACTGCTACAGCTGCTGCGCGTTGGTCGGGCTGGAGCCGCGGGACGTTCCGAGCGTCAAGGTCCGTAAAACATCACATTAAACAGGACGCGCTCGCATTATCATCATCATCATCATCATCATCATCATCATCACACATAACTCAGTTAGCATGACTTTAAATAATCACATTGTAACTGTGCACACTTAAAGGAACAATCAAATCAAAAGTGTCAATTCTGTCATCATTTGCTCACCATCATGTCACTCCAAACCTGAATGACTGATGCTAATGACAAGAAACAATAAGAATCTGGAATTTAAGTTATATGAAAGATGTCAAATTTACCAGAATTTTCCAGAATTGAAAGTCACCATTAAATCAGAATAGGTGACCATTTAAATATTTAAACCATAAATATTTTTATGGAATATTGCAGTGTTTATTGTAAATGATTTATCATTATTTGCACATCACTTTTTTTTTTAATAATCGTGAATCAGAATAACTTAATTAATTTATAGACCGAGACATTTTGGAATTATGAGTAAAATAAGGTTTGTGGTGAACATTACTGGAAGACAATTGGCCTTCGACATAAAAGTTACTCCATAAATCCAAAACCCACAGGAAACTCATGGCCGCCAAACACTCATTCCTTCCATAGTTTTAGGATTAGAAAATGATTTGAGAGTCAGTTCCTCATATGAATCAACATCTCCTTTCACGGTCAAAGAAATATACAATGAATCGCATGTTGTGTTTGTTAAATTGACCTATTATGCCCCTTTTCACGAGATGTAATATAAATCTATGGCGTCCCCAGAAAGTGTGTGAAATTTCAGCTCAAAATACCAGATCATTTATTAAAGCTTGTCAAATTTGCCCCTTCTTGGGTGTGAGCAAAAACACGCCGTTTTTGTGTGTCCCTTTAAATGCAAATGAGCTTTAGCTCCGCCTCCGTTCAGAAGAGGGCGGAGCTTCAGAAACTCCGGCAATAACAGAACAGGCCAATCTCCCTCATCCAGAATCCCAGAATAACCAGTAGCGAGTGCAGCCTTACGGAGAGACTCAGGAAGAGCTTCTGAATGTTAGTGGAGACATTTCTGTAGTTGTTGTGGAGTTACACTGATCATCTCATCATCATGTTGAACTTCTCCACAAGTGTCCACAGTTCCTGAGGTCTTCATAAGACAGCAGTGACATGTTCTGGTCAATAGTGTTCAGTGCTCGTCTGTGCTCAACCACAGAACAGCTTCAGGCTCTGCTGGATCTTCATCATTGCGTTAGAACTGGTCTCTGTTGTCGTGAGTGTAAACGTGCAGATTAAGGGCCGGGAATATTTTAATAAGATCCTCTTCATACGTCAGAAGGAGAGCGAAATCTGATCGGCTTATTTTCTGACATGCTAGCATTGAAAGGCTCACCAGAACAAAGTTACTGGGTTTCACTTTTCATGTTTTCTGTGTTTGTAGAAGCACCGGGGACCCGATTATAGCACTTAAACACGGGAAAAGTCAGATTTTCATGATATGTCCCCTTTAAAGCTCATGAAACATCTGTCTGGTGTTTTCAGCTGCCGGTGAAGATCGACATCATCAAACACCCGAATGAAACGGACGGCAAGAGCACGGCGATTCAGGCCAGAATCCTCGCGCCGCAAGACGTCACCATCTACACATATCCCTGCATCCCCGAGCTGGACCAGAGCGCAGAAAACGTGAGCAAAACTAGTGCTGGGCGGTTTTATATCGGTTTTTAAAGATTTATATCACGGTATTTTTAAAAATTATAACGGTTTCACGGTACCCTAACCCTACGTTTGAAACGTGCAGTGCTCATGTTTATCCAACAATGTCAAAGCCTTCTAGAAAATCTATTTGTGGCGGGCAGTGTTGATATTATGATGCAATGTATGGGAAAAACTGTCATATAATTTGACAGCTATCAATTATAGTTTGACGTCTTCATCTTCACCGTCACGCTCAGTAACACACAGCTGAGCATCACCAGTGCAACAGTAGCCGCGTTTCCATTACCCTTCAAATTGCGCAATTTGAAATTGCGAATTGAAGATACGACCAATGGAAACACGTCAATTTCGCAAAAATTCTCATTTATCGCAAAAAAGTTTATCCGCTCGCATGAGGGTTTTTTTCAGGCAATTCGAAAAAGAAATATTTTGCAAAACTGCAATGGAAACAGTTTTTGCGCATTTGCAGGTCACCTGACGTAGATGATGCGGTGTGTTTGGACAGAATACGAGACAGAGCTCTTTATTAAATTCATATAAGACAAAAGAATTACAGAAATAATGGATTCTAAACCTCAAATAAATGCCACGATCAAGACCTCGCAGCAGATCTGAGGGAGAAACACCCAGAAACTCCTCATATGAGCCGCTCACAGTATAATAAGGGTCGTTCCTCACCATTAATGATGGGATAACACACATATATCTCCTTCGATTAATAATAATGGCCAGTGCAGTGGCTGGGATATAGTACATAAACTTACCAACGTTCGTTGCCATGATTTTGGAATGATTTTACTTATCGCAAGAGGAAAAAATGAAGTTTTAGTCGCATAACATCGGTTAATGGAAATGCCGTCATTTTGCAATAGATTTTTGTCGACATTTAGAAAAAAATCGCGAAGTTTTTGCACAAATCTGTAATGGAAACACGCCTAGTGAAAAGACCCTCTCAAACAGTGTCGCGCCGCGTTCCCAACATACACCAGTATTGCGGTATATTAAAAATTAATATCATAACAAAAATAAACAGCGGTGTTCGGTATGAACCGGTATACCGCCCAGCACTAAGCGAAACCCCTCCGACCCGCCGTGTGCCGAGTCCGTCTCGGGTTTTACGGATCCCTGTTCTTCCCACAGATCGTGCTGGTGTTTCCCGGACCGGATGCGATGACGGTGGAGGAATTATGGGAGTATTTTTCAGCCGGTGGAGCGCAGAGATCGAAGAGATTAAAGGCGACGGCTTCTGAATCTCACACCTGCCCGATCCAGAGAGTGGTTTTCATCGACAGCACCTGGAACCAAACCACCAGAATCATCACAGATGAACGTCTTCAAGGTGCCAGCAGATTCCCACTCATCTTTAGCGCCTTTCACACTTTAAAGTCAATCATTTTATCCCTTAAAACTCACCAAAATTAAATATAATATAAAAAAAGAAACTCCTTGGGAAAAAAATGTCTTCATGCCTTAAAATATCTTGAATGTAACTCGACACCCTTGCCTCATTTAGTATACGCGGTTCTATGAATATGCAAATGAGCCCCGCCTCCACTCACTCACTCAGCTCAGAGATCCACTGGTTGACGATCACACGTTGATCTGATTGGTAACAAGGTAGTTTGTGACGTCAGAAACACCAGCGATTTCAAAGCGTGTTATTAATAATGGTTATTAATGTGGTGTTTGCAATATGCTTTAAGATAAACCATGTGTAAATTCTTATTAAAACACCACATTAAAAACACGCTTTGAAATCGCTGGTGTTTCTGACGTCACAAACTACCTTGTAACCAATCAGATCAACGTGTGATCGTCAACAAGTGGATCTCTGAGCTGAGTGAGTGAGTGGAGGCGGGGCTCATTTGCATATTCATAGAACCGTGCATACTAAATAAGGCAAGGGTGTCGAGTTACATTCAAGATATTTTAAGGCATGAAGACATTTTTTCAAGGAACAAAATGTCATTTTGGTGATCAGCTGAGTTTTAAGGGATAAAATTATCGACTACAGGGGGACTTTAAAGAACAGTACAATCCATTGTACTTTTATTATGTACTTTCTAAATTACAAGTGTGAAACGTTCCTCCACCCGTGGTTAAAAGAGGGGTTTAAGAACGGCGCAGTGTGAAAATCCCTTTAGCATGTGTCTGTGTGTCTCAGATGTGACGTTATTGATGTTATTTCCCTGCAGCTTTACCACACGTGGAGATCAAGAGCAGAAGAACCTGTTTTTGGCGGCGTCAGAAAGGCAGTCCGGACACATACCTGGCCACAATAGAGGCCGTTTATTACTTTCTGAAGGACCTGCACAACCACTACTTCTCCGAGTACACGGGAGAATACGACAACCTGCTGTTCTTCTTCTCATTCCTGCATAAACTCATCAATAAAGCCAAACAGGCTGCTGGGAAAGTGTGAAACAAACAAAACAATAACTATTATTTGAACGCCATGGATGCATTTTGTCTCAGTGAGATTTAAATATTTTTTATTTACAAGTCAAAGTCCGCATGCATATTACCAGAATGGCTGAAACATTCACTGATTGGATTTCTAAAGGCACTTCAATGTGTATTTGACAATAAATGATTTCTTGCACTCTTGTTAGTAAAAGGCGTCTCTTATTTTGGCCTGTAAACTGTCGCAGGTCTTCTTGGCGTCTCCCAGGAGCATGGAAGTGTTGGGCTTGTAGAAAATGGGGTTATCGACCGCAGCGTATCCCACACCCAAAGTGCGCTTCATCACGATCACCTGCAGACACACACACACACACACGCTTAGGCCATGTCCATACTAAGGGTATGTTTACACGACAACGATACGCTTAAAACGGAGACATTTTTTCTTTGAGTTTTCCACTTACTGACGACCCCATTGTCAAAGCAATCCCCGTTCACACAGATTTACGACTAAAATCGCTGTATTCTGCTGCCAGGCCAGTAGATGGCGATGAAACACTATAGGCTGAACACGTAATACGCATGTGCATGACGTCATCGTCTTCAGAGATTCATGTTTTTGTTGTTTACACGAAGACCATTTTCAAAATCTTTTAAAACACCTGAAACGCCATTTCAATTATTTATTTATAGTCCATCTGCAGATATTTGTTCTAGTTTTAAGCAAAAAAACTGATAAATTTTGCAATTGATATCTTAAGTCATTTTGCTTTATTTGTCACGCTATTTCTACGTCATTACACTATTTCTGTCATTACGCTATTTCTACGTCATTACGCTATTTCTAAGTCATTACGCTATTTCTAAGTCATTACGCTATTTCTGTCATTACGCTATTTCTACGTCATTACGCTATTTCTAAGTCATTACGCCAATTGTCATTATGCTATTTCTACGTCACTATGCTATTTCCACGTCATTACGCTATTTCTGTCATTACGCTATTTCTACGTCATTACGCTATTTCTACGTCATTACGCTATTTCTGTCATTACGCTATTTCTACGTCATTACGCTATTTCTAAGTCATTACGCCAATTGTCATTTTGCTATTTCTACGTCACTATGCTATTTCCACGTCATTACGCTATTTCTAAGTCATTACGCTATTTATACATCACTACGCTATTTCTACATCATTACGCTATTTCTAAGTCATTACACTATTTCTACATCACTACGCTATTTCTACATCATTACGCTATTTCTAAGTCATTACGCTATTTCTACGTCATTACGCTATATGTCATTACGCTATTTCTACATCATTACGCTATTTCTATGTCATTACGCTATTTCTATGTCATTACGCTATTTCTACGTCATTACGCTATTTCTACATCATTACGCTATTTCTAGTCATTACGCTATTTCTACATCATTTCGCTATTTCTACGTCATTTTGCTATTTCTACATCATTATACTATTTCTAAGTCATTACGCTATTTCTACATCACTACGCTATTTCTACATCATTACGCTATTTCTAAGTCATTACGCTATTTCTACATCACTACGCTATTTCTACATCATTACGCTATTTCTAAGTCATTACGCTATTTCTACGTCATTACGCTATTTCTACGTCATTACGCTATTTCTACATCATTACGCTATTTCTAAGTCATTACGCTATTTCTACGTCATTACGCTATTTCCACGTCATTACGCTATTTCTAAGTCATTACGCTATTTCTACATCACTACGCTATTTCTACATCATTACGCTATTTCTAAGTCATTACGCTATTTCTACATCACTACGCTATTTCTACATCATTACGCTATTTCTACATCATTTCGCTATTTCTACGTCATTTCGCTATTTCTACATCATTATACTATTTCTAAGTCATTACGCTATTTCTACATCACTACGCTATTTCTACATCATTATGCTATTTCTAAGTCATTACGCTATTTCTACATCACTACGCTATTTCTACATCATTACGCTATTTCTACATCATTACGCTATTTCTACGGCATTTCGCTATTTCTACGGCATTTCGCTATTTCTACATCATTATACTATTTCTAAGTCATTTCGCTATTTCTACATCATTATACTATTTCAAAGTCATTACGCTATTTCTACATCACTACGCTATTTCTACATCATTACGCTATTTCTAAGTCATTACGCTATTTCTACATCACTACGCTATTTCTACATCATTACACTATTTCTACGTCATTACGCTATTTCTACGTAGAAATAGCATGATGACGTATAAATAGCGTAATGACTTAGAAATAGCGTAATGACTTAGAAATAGTGAAATGACGTAGAAATAGCGTAATGACGTATAAAATAGCGTAATGACGTAGAAATAGCATGATGACGTATAAATAGCGTAATGACTTAGAAATAGCGTAATGACTTAGAAATAGTGAAATGACGTAGAAATAGCGTAATGACATAGAAATAGCGTAATGATGTAGAAATAGCGTAATGACATATAGCGTAATGACGTAGAAATAGCGTAATGACGTCATTACGCTATTTATACGTCATTACACTATTTCTACGTCATTACGCTATTTCTACGTCATTACGCTAGTTTTACGTCATCACTCTATTTCTATGTCATCACGCTATTTCTACGTCATTACGCTATATTCGGTTTCAATCCGATCCAGTGTTTACATGTTCTCTCGATCCGATTAGAAAAGGAATTAACCAGCCCTTTCAATCCGATCTCAATCGGATCGATTAATGTGTTTTACATGAAGCTTTCAGTCCGATAGAGTCGTCAATCCGATTACTAACGGATTATTTGGTTGCATGTAAATGTAGCCAGTGTGGATGAGAAACTGTTGGAAAATGCTAGTGTGGACATTTTGTGTTTTCAAATGTAGACGTAGACCCTAATCACACGCCTGTGTATAATAAATAATCCATAATCACCTGCTTAGACTTCCACACTTCCAGCACCGGCATCCCAGCGATTATAGAGTTCGGATCTTCTTGCGCTGCGGAGTTGACGGTGTCATTGGCTCCGATCACAAGCGTCAGGTCGGTTTCTGCACACGCACACACACACACACACACACACAGAAAGAACAATAAGACGGTCGTTCTCATGCGATGCGATCAGGTTTCTCCCTCGCTCTACAATCTTATCTGCGCCGGCTAAATAAAAACACGTGCTGCCCTCCGACTCCGACTCCAACTCGCGGTTGCATGTCTAGGCACAATTACATAATCAAAATGAGTTATTACAAAGACCAGACTCCACATGTGACCTGACCGCTGCCGTCTGTTGATCATCGGCTCGTCTGCCTGTACCGGACAGATACGAGACGTGTTTTACACCGCATGCGTAAACAACACACTGACAGCACAGTCAAACGCTGATAACTCGCTCACTACTTCATATTCAATGGGCATAAAAAATTACTTTGGCTATTTAACATAACATTATTACTACTTTTTAAAAAAAGAAGAAGAAATTAATACTTTTATTCAGCAAGGACGCATGAAATTGATCAAAAGTGACATTTAATGTTACAAAAGATTCTATTTGAAATAAATGCTGTTGTTTTTAACTTTTTATTTATCTAAGAATCCTGAAAAATAAAATGTATGATGGTTTACTCAGAAGTCTGAAGCAGAACAACTGTTTTCAACACTGATAATAATCATAAATGTTTCTTGATCATCAAATCATCATATTAGAGTGATTTCTGAAGGATCATGTGACACTGAAGACTGGAGTAATGATGCTGAACATTCAGCTTTGATCACAGGAATAAATTACACTTTACTGTATATTCACATAGAAAACAGACGTTTTAAACTGTAATATTATTTTGTGCTTTTTACTGTCTTTTTAATTAAATAAATTCAGGTTTTGTCACAGGAATAAATTACATTTTTCAATATATTCACATAGAAAAGCCGTTTTACATTGTAATAATATTTCACAATTTGTACTGTATTTTTTATCAAATAAATGCAGCCTTGGTGAGCAGAAGAGACTCTTTCACAAATATAACCAGTGTAGAAAATACTAAAGGCTATTTAAGATGAAGTTCAGAGTTGATATAACAGTCAGATCAGTTCTTTAAATACAATTTTTAAGTATTTAAGACCTTAATTGACACATTTGATTACTGTAAATAAAACTGAACGTGATGCACTTCACATCAACACAGAATCAGACTGCAAATTTGCTCTTCTGATCAACACGCTATTAAATCTGCAATTAAATTCTAGGGACAAGTGTTGCAAATTAGCTTTAGCCACAAGCACTATGATCCACGCACTGGATAGCTGTTGTCACAGTTTTATCTGTTTATTGTATCTGTCCCTATACAAATAAAACATTAAAGGGGTGGTTGATTATGATTGGACTTTTCTAACTTTAGTTAGTGTGTAATGTTGCTGTTTGAGCATAAACAACATCTGCAAAGTTACAACGCTCAAAGTTCAAAGCAAAGGGAGATATTTGCTTTTAAAGAAATCGCTTTTTAAGGACTACAACAAACGGCTGGTAGAGACTATTCACGGGTTAGTGACATCACCAACCCTAACATTTACATAAACCCCGCCCCCGGAACACGATTTATAGATTATCAAGACAGAATATGCTAATCAATGACTAGAAGATAACTACACATAAGCTTCATAACTTCATCAACTAACCATTCAGAAATGTCCTGTTGCTTCTACATTTTCTCGAGTCTCTCCATCTTTGTCTGACTTCGTTTTGAACATAAAAGGCTAAAAGTTTTAAAGGGACTTAAATGGACACAAACTCTTGAAGCTCCGCCCCCTGCGCCGGGAGCAGCAGCTCATTTGCATTTAAAGGGACGGACACAAAAACGGTGCGTTTTGGCTCACCCTCAAAAAGTGACATTTTTAACAAGCTATATAAAAATATCTGTGGGGTATTTAGAGCTGAAACTTCACACACACACTCTGGGGACATCAGAGACTTATTTTACATCTTTGGATAAGGGCATTATATGAGCCCTTTAAATAAATAAATAAATCTGACCTGGGAAATCATCGTTGATCTCGTCCATCTCTAGAACCACGTCGTACGGGACGCCGGCCTCGGCCAAGAGCACATTGAGCTGTCCGGGCATTCGTCCGGCCACCGGGTGAATCCCAAACCTTACACACACACACACACACACACACACACACACACACACACACACGATACTCAACTACAGCAGAAAATGAGCTTTATAATCAGAACAATTCAACATGAAACTTTTCAACAGCAGAGCAAGTGGGAGTTCATTCAGTTACACTTACTATAGTAAAAAACACTGCAATAATGATGTTCTTCCTCAGTATTTTCGTTTTGTTTTCCAGCACTAATATCTAAACATCCTTAAATCAAGATGCATTTACTGGAGAAGCGAAATGACTGAAGATATCAAGTCTTGCTTTCTGAAAACTGAAAATGAAGTGAGTTTGCACTTAAAACAAGAACTAATATCTGCCAATGAGGTCAGAAATATAATCTTAATTCAGAAGGAAAACAATTATTTATTGATTAGTCCATCTGCAGATATTTGTTCTAGTTTTAAGCAAAAAAACTGATACATTTTGCAATTGATATCTGAAGTCATTTTGCTTTATTTGTACTGGAAAACAAGACAAAAATACTAAGAGAGATGCATAATTACATGACTAACTATAATTATATAGCAAGTGCATGTTGTTAATTAATATTACTCAGAACTTATTAGTATAACAAGGGCACCTGAGAATAAAGCGTAACCGTTTATTCCTCAAGCTATAAATTCTTCTCCACCGTCTGCGATGTAAATACTCAGAGAATGTTTTACACTTTCCCTCTTTATTTACAGAACGCCTGCGTTTTTACCAGCGCTTTTTTATTAGACACAGATGTGTTTTGTCTCCTTTTTAACAGAATTACGCTGCTGACCTGCCAAGTATTCAAGACACTGAAAACACTGGATGTGTGAGAGTTCAGCATGCGATTATTTTGATGTTCTCGCTGATTTAAGAGTTCGCGAGAGTTGAGTGTCTGACCTCACAGTTTTGCCCTGTTCCTTCAACATCTTCACCATGTCAGCGATGGGATACTGAGCCTTGGCCGCGCACAGACCCCAGCCTGTCCGAGAGAATACACACACATACACTGTTTAGACATCAGAAAAGAATTAATATTCAACAATGGTCTGCACCTACTATAGTAAGTTCTTATGTAGGGCACGTCTGTTTTTCTTTTAACTCACAAAACAGATTCATAAGAGCATTATTTCAAAGAAACAATGTGTCTCTGCCTTATATTTAATTCAATTAATGAAGCGCTTTTCACAATACACATCGTTTCAAAGTGAGCGCTTTTATCCGTCAGATCAGTTTTTAAGCACTTTATATAATAGAAATGTAACAATTAATTCAATTAACGTTTATATGTATAGCGCTTTTCACAATACACATTTCAAAGCAGATTTAAAGAAAAATGCATTATATTTTACAGTGATCTGTTATCTGAGGAAACTGACTAAGTTATGTATTTCAGAAATGTACATATACAAAATCACAGTTAGTGAAAAATGTATTAATTTAAACAATGTAATAATTTAATGCAGAACTGAAGTAATGAATTCTTGTTTGTTAACATATGATTGACATTTAGAATAATGTAGCATTGCTGCATGTTGATTCAGAGTTATACTTTTCATAATTATATTTACTCATATTGGAATCAATTGACAGATAATATTGTGTGGAAAAAGGTTTGGCTTATACGTAATAAATATTTAATCACAAACAAAGTTAATGGGGTTTCATTCAAACTTTACCCAGTTAAATATTACTTTGTGAAATTTAAAAGTGACATTGATTTTAATTGCACTTTTTGTGTCAGTTGTGGTTCATTTATTCGGCACTGCCCGTTTGTAAGACCGTTTTGGCAAAATGTTTGTAATTTTATCACAAAGAACATTGACATTTATTATTTGGTCTTTTGGAGAACTATAGAGAAAAGCACACTCTATTTATTATATAATAAACTATTCTTTCTTTCTAACTAATCTATCTTTCTTTTTCTTTCTTTCTGTCTTTCTAACTAATCTTTCTTTTTCTTTCTAACAAATCTTTCCTTCTTTTTTCTAACTAATCTTTCTTTCTTACTTTCTAACTAATCTTTCTTTCTTTCTAACTAATCTATCTATCTTTCTAACTAATCTATCTTTCTTTCTAACTAATCTTTCTTTCTTTCTTTCTTACTAATCTATCTATCTTTCTAACTAATCTATCTTTCTTTCTAACTAATCTATCTTTCTTTCTAACTAATCTTTCTTTCTTTCTTTCTAACTAATCTTTCTTTCTTTCTTTCTAACTAATCTATCTATCTTTCTAACTAATCTATCTTTCTTTCTAACTAATCTATCTTTCTTTCTAACTAATCTATCTTTCTTTCTAACTAATCTTTCTTTCTTTCTTTCTAACTAATCTTTCTTTCTTTCTAACTAATCTTTCTTTCTTTCTAACAAATCTTTCTTTCTAACTAATCTTTCTTTCTTTCTTTCTAACTAATCTTTCTTTCTTACAAATCTTTCCTTCTTACTTTCTAACTAATCTTTCTTTCTAACTAATCTATCTTTCTTTCTAATCTTTCTTTCTTTCTAACTAATCTATCTATCTGTCTAACTAATCTATCTTTCTTTCTAACTAATCTTTCTTTCTTTCTTTCTAACTAATCTATCTATCTTTCTAACTAATCTATCTTTCTTTCTAACTAATCTTTCTTTTTTTCTTTCTAACTAATCTTTCTTTCTTTCTAACAAATCTTTCCTTCTTTTTTCTAACTAATCTTTCTTTTTTCTTTCTTTCTAACTAATCTATCTATCTTTCTAACTAATCTATCTTTCTTTCTAACTAATCTTTCTTTTTTTCTAACTAATCTTTCTTTCTTTCTAACAAATCTTTCCTTCTTACTTTTTAACTAATCTTTCTTTCTAACTAATCTATCTATCTTTGTAACTAATCTATCTTTCTTACTAACTAATCTTTCTTTCTTTTTTCTAACTAATCTTTCTTTCATTGAAACTAATCTCTATCTATCTATCTTTCAAACTAATCTTTCTTTTCCTTTCTAACTAATCTGTTTCTTTTTTTCTAACTATTCTTTCTTTCGAACTAATCTATCAATCAAACTTCAAACTACTTTCAACTTCTTCAAACCCTCTGGTCCGGCTTTCTCAAACCAACTTAAAGTTTGTCTCAACAAACTTTTTTTCTAGTTATATAATAAACTGTATTCTTTTAATGGCAAAATTATATATTCACAAATGTACATTTTCCTGTAAAAATCCTGTTTTACGTCATTTAAGAGAGCTTTATATTGACTCAATTCGACTTTATATGACGCAAAAAGCAGTTAAAACTTTGAAAATGTATAAATCTTTCAATGTCTTGATGTAGATGTACATGAATCCCCCTAGTGTGCAACTGGCACATTTGTTGTATTTTCGTGTATACTGTACTGTACTATTTGTAACCTACTGGTACTCTTCTTTTTTGTTAATAAAAAAAAAAAAACATGAAAAAAAGAAAAAAAACACACACACACACACACACTTCATGTCAGTTATTAATCTTCTGTCACGGCGGAATCCCCTAAACCCCTTCACTTGATGTTTCAAGATCCACATTTGCTTCATGTTTCCTGCTAATAACTGCAGGAGTGTGGAGAATCGTGTCATCAGCCGCGTGTGTGTGTGTGTGTTCATCAGCCGCGTGTGTGTGTGTGTGAGGACTTTCAGGGAAATCCGTTTGATTGCAGTCAGATTGCAGAGTTTCCTGAACTCCAGATGTCTCCCCACAGGAGATCGCGTGTGGACTCGAGACACGCACATGTGTGTGTGTGACCCGTGTTCAGGCTCTTCTCCACATGTTTCACACACTTTCTCGTTTTTGAGTCGAGACTAAGAACTTTAGCTAACGTTCTGACAGGGTTCTCTCAAGGTTATGAACTAACGTTCTTCCAGTAACATTAATAAAACATTTGTTTACAGTTATCCGGTCTTCCCTCGGGTCATTTTGACCCGAAACTCTTTTGTTCATTTTTTTATTTTATGTAAGTGTTCATCAGAGGGGTCTAAGACTCTAGGACTTTTGTTGCACTTGAACCACGAATACACACACACACATTTTTTTTAACGGATTCAAGGAGTTTTGTGGTTTAAATTTAAAAAAGTAGCGAATCCTCCTCTCTCGGGTCAATTTGACCCCTTAGGAATGAATGGATGCGAGGAATGCTTCAGTACACATAGAAAAACCTAAAAATGCTCAAAATTCAAACTAAAATATATTTTTTTTATTAAAGGTATAGCGGAGGATCTTTCCGAATTTTAGATAAGAACAGCCCTCTCCACTTTTTGAAAAAATGCACATGCGCAA
>NC_138228.1:1407802-1410302 GCF_964197995.2 Scardinius erythrophthalmus
CGCTCTTCTGATTGGCTGTGATTTTAGAATGATTTGGTTGCGAGTGCAGAGAGACTCCGCCAACACGCTCTTCTGATTGGCTGTGATTTTACAATGATTTGGTTGCGAGTGCAGAGAGACTCCGCCCACACGTTCATCTGATTGGCTGTGATTTTAGAATGATTTGGTTGGGAGTGCAGCGAGACTCCGCCCACACGCTCTTCTGATTGGCTGTGATTTTAGAATGATTTGGTTGCGAGTGAGGAGAGACTCCGCCAACACGCTCTTCTGATTGGCTGTGATTTTAGAATGATTTGGTTGCGAGTGCAGAGAGACTCCGCCCACACGCTCTTCTGATTGGCTGTGATTTTAGAATGATTTAGCTGCGAGTGCAGAGAGACTCCGCCAACACGCTCTTCTGATTGGCTGTGATTTTACAATGATTTGGTTGCGAGTGCAGAGAGACTCCGCCCACACGCTCTTCTGATTGGCTGTGATTTTAGAATGATTTAGCTGCGAGTGCAGAGAGACTCCGCCCACACGCTCTTCTGATTGGCTGTGATTTTAGAATGATTTAGCTGCGAGTGCAGAGAGACTCCGCCCACACGCTCTTCTGATTGGCTGTGATTTTAGAATGATTTAGCTGCGAGTGCAGCGAGACTCCGCCCACACGCTCTTCTGATTGGCTGTGATTTTAGAATGATTTAGCTGCGAGTGCAGAGAGACTCCGCCAACACGCTCTTCTGATTGGCTGTGATTTTAGAATGATTTGGTTGCGAGTGCAGAGAGACTCCGCCCACACGCTCTTCTGATTGGCTGTGATTTTAGAATGATTTGGTTGCGAGTGCAGAGAGACTCCGCCCACACGCTCTTCTGATTGGCTGTGATTTTAGAATGATTTGGTTGCGAGTGCAGAGAGACTCCGCCCACACGCTCTTCTGATTGGCTGTGATTTTAGAATGATTTGGTTGCGAGTGCAGAGAGACTCCGCCCACACGCTCTTCTGATTGGCTGTGATTTTAGAATGATTTGGTTGCGAGTGCAGAGAGACTCCGCCCACACGCTCTTCTGATTGGCTGTGATTTTGGATTGATTTTGTCTCGTCTGGTGTAACAGACATTGCTTGTCGCTGGAATCTTATTGCATCATGTCTGGTTAGTCTGGGAATCAACAATAAAATCGGATGAGCGGATCTTACCCAGAGTTCCACCTGTTGCCATGGCGATGGACATCTGCCCCAGGAGCTCGGGTGAGGGTTTCAGAGCGCCGAGAGTTGCCGCCACTCCTCCTGCCACTCCGATCATTCCCAGCGCGTTCCCCAAACGACTGGTGCGCTGCGTGGAGAGACCAGCGAGAGCTCCGACACAGCACAGACCCGAGCCCAGGTACATCATCTACACACACACACACACACACACACACACACACACAGGTTATAGAAACTCTAAGATTAAGCCTTTTTTATCCGGAATGTGGGAGGAGCTTGAGTTTGTTGCCCAATCCTGTTTGTTTGAACGGCGAGAGGCGTCTAAGCTTACGCCACTCCTACGTCTGACGCCATACATCGTCAAGAGTTACTCTCTTGGCGTTAGTCGATCTTCCGGAAGCTAGTTATTTTAGCCGATAAAGTTTTAAATATGGATATTTTTCTTACACGAACGCATCGCTTTGGTTCAGAAGGCCTTTAGTAACCCGCCAGAGCCTGTGGAGCACTGATGGATAGATGCACTTTTATCATGGATAGATGCACCGGCCATTCACTGCCATTATAAAGCTTGGAAGAGCAGGACATTTTTTAACATATCTCTGATTGTGTTCGTCTGAAGGAAGAATGTCATATACACTAGGATGACTGGAGGGAGAGTAAATCATGGGCTAACTCTCATTTTTGGGTGAACTATCCCTTTAAGACTCCTAAGAGTCTGATGGTCTTTCAAATAAAAAAAAGAGATTTTGCATATTCTTTTTTTTTATAGTTATTTGTGTTTGTTTTATTTTAATATTTTATTGTTTGTGTAGCACTATGGTCAACATTGTTGTATTATTATGTGCTTTATAAATAATTGCAATTGGAATATCCCTTAAATGTCCGTCTGGTTTGAACTTGCCGCTGAAACTGCTCTCTCCGCAGAAGCTTTGCGTTTAAAGAGCTAATAAAATATTCAGACTCAGATCAATATTTTGTGTCTAATTATTCACTTATGTTGCAAGTAGCCGTGTGATACTCTCACACACCTGCTCGATGCTGTAGCCGCCGGCCACGGACGCCCCGTACCCGCCCACAAACACCAGTCCGGGCAGCGAGTACAGGTAGTTGTGCTCCGGGGGATCCGTCGACCTCTTAAACATGTCCAGCATCCTCTGGGTGATCAGGAAACCACCTGAGGATCACATGATGCAGATCACATGATGAAGATCACATGATGAAGATCACATGATGAAGATTACATGATGAGGATCACATGATGAAGATCACATGATGAAGATCACATGATGAGGATCACATGATGAAGATCACATG
>NC_138228.1:1415302-1417802 GCF_964197995.2 Scardinius erythrophthalmus
TGTTGGTTCATTCATTTGTTAGTTTTAGTAATTTATTCATTCATTCGTTCATTTGTTGGTTCATTCATTTGTAAGTTCATTTAGTCATTTATTCATTCATTTATTCATCCAATTGTTCATTCATTCATTCATTTGTTGGTTCATTCATTTGTTAGTTCATTTAGTATTTCATTCATTTGATCGTTCGTTCGTTCATTTATTCATTTGTTTGTTTTTCTGAAAATTATGTTGGCATTAGAACGTTTATTCATTCATTCATTTATTTATTGATTAATTTGTTCATTCATTCATTGGGTTATATATTCATTCATTCCTTCGTTTATTCTTTCGTTCGTTCATTCATTGTATCATCACTTCAGTTATATATTTATTCCTTCATTCATTCACTCATTCGTTCATTGATTCATTGTATCATTAATTCGGTTATATCTTCATTCATTATTTCGTTTATTCGTTCGTTCATTTATTGTATCATCAATTCGATTATACATTCATTCCTTCATTCATTCATTCACTCATTCGTTCATTCGTTTGTTGATTCATTGTATCATTCATTGGGTTATATATTCATTCATTCCTTTGTTTATTCGTTCGTTCGTTCATTGTATCATCACTTCAGTTATATATTCATTCCTTCATTCATTCACTCATTCATTCATTAGTTTGTTGATTCATTGTATCATTCATTGGGTTATATCTTCATTCATTATTTCGTTTATTCGTTCGTTCATTCATTCTATCATCAATTCGGTTATATATTCATTCCTTCACTCATTCACTCATTCACTCATTCGTTGGAGTGATTCCTGACCTGCTGAGTAGACGCCCGCTGATGTCATGGTGCGTTTGAAGGGTGAGACCACGGCCCGTTTCTCGGCCTCGAGCTCGGCCACGCTCTTGTGTTTAACGGGAGGCGGAGGAGGGCTGGTTTTGGGAAGCGGTGCGGGAAAAAGATTCTGACCTTCCTGGAAACAGGAAACAAAATATGAGAATATGTATGAAAAGGTTTTGTGTGATTTCTAATGTCAGCATGTGTTACTGCACATCACAAGAATGAGTTTATGTGTGTGTGTGTGTGTGTGTGTGTGTGTGTGTGTGTGTGTGTGTGTTTTGATTCACCTTCATCACCATAGTCCCTCTGATCACATGATCCAGAGTGTGTGTGTGTGTGTGTGTGTGTGTGTGTGTGTGTGTGTGTGTGTGTGTGTGTGTTTTGATTCACCTTCATCACCATAGTCCCTCTGATCACATGATCCAGCGTGTGTGTGTGTGTGTGTGTGTTCTGATTCACCTTCATCACCATAGTCCCTCTGATCACATGATCCAGCGTGTGTGTGTGTGTGTGTGTGTGTTCTGATTCACCTTCATCACCATAGTCCCTCTGATCACATGATCCAGCGTGCCGTAATCGAACTCCTCCTTCGGCTCGAAGTGGAAGAACTCTTTGTCGGGGCTGATGGCCTTCAGGAGTTTGATGATGTTGTTGGAGTAAAGCGAGCTGGCCTGCGTGGGCATCTGACTGGGCAGATCCGTGAAGCCGATGTGCGTCACGCCCTACACACACACCAGCACACACACACACACACACACACACACACGTCAGACTCGCTCCCAGAGACACAGGCTGAAGAACAGACGCTCTGATACCTGATGGACGTAAAGCTGAATGTGTGTGTGTGTGTGTGTGTGTGTGTGTGTGTGTGTGTGTGTGTGAGAGAGAGATACCCGATGGACGTAAAGCTGTCCAGGTTTAATGGTCTCGATGTTTCCTCCAGCCTCCGCCGCTAGATCCACCACCACCGACCCGTCCCTCATGCTCTCCACCATCTCACGCTTGATCAGCACTGGAGCCGTTTTACCTGAACACACACACACACACGCCTCTATAACACACTGCTGCTGCGTTCAAATGACATGAGACAAGCCACATGACAAACACTTGCGAGTGTGTGAGTTAGTGAGAGAGAGTGAGTGAGTTAGTGAGTGAGAGAGAGTGAGTGTGTGTGTTTTTGAGTGTGTTTTTGAGTGTGTGTGTGTGTGTGTTCACCAGGTATCAGGGCAGTGGTGATGACGATGTCGACTTCTTTGCACTGTTTGGCGAACAGACTCATCTCGGCCTCCAGGAACTCTTTGGACATCTCTTTAGCGTAACCTCCGACCCCTTCGCCCGACTCAGCGATGTTCACTTCCAGCGGCTCCGCGCCGAACGACTTGAACTGCTCCAGAGCTGCCGGTCTAACGGGAGACACACACACACACACACACACACACACATCAGGATGGCTTCATTTCGACCGCAGCTACAGTGACGACACACACCTGGTGTCGAATCCTCTGACGATGGCGCCCATTGATTTAGCAGCTCCAGCCGCAGCGAGACCCGCCACACCACCCCCGATGACCAGCACCTGCACACACACACACACACACACACACACACACACACACACACACAGACGCACACACACACAAACTCAAACTCTATTCACTGCAGTACAGA
>NC_138228.1:1422802-1432802 GCF_964197995.2 Scardinius erythrophthalmus
GGTGTAATTTGTTTCGAATTGGGACTGGGGAATCCCCCGTGTGTGTGTGTGTGTGTGTGTGTGTCTAACAGACAGGATTCTCACCTTTAGGACCAGATCGGACCCGAACGCCCCCTTGGTGTCGGTGATCTGAGCTCCGGCGGCCCGATACTGATCGTCAGAGAACTTAGCCTCGGCTCCGGCACCGGACTCCACACACACCCTGAAGCCCTGCTTGACCAGCAGATCCACACCGGCGGGAGACACGGACACCCGCCGTTCCTGCTGGAAGATCTCCTTAGGGACTCCCACCTGTACATCTTTATACCGCACACCTGACACACACACACACACACACACACACGCACACACACGAGACAGGAAGAAACCACCTACAGTACGTATGTACAACTCTGACTTTTTCCCCGCAATTCTGACTTTTTTCTCACAATTCAGTCTTTTTTTTCTTGCAAATCAGTTTTTTCACGCAATTCTGACTTTTTCCTCACAATTCAGTCTATTTTTCCTGCAATTCTGTCTTTTTTCACGCAATTCTTACTTTTTTCACGCAATTCTTACTTTTTTCCCGCCATTTAGTCTTTTTTTTCTCGCAATTCTGACTTTTTTCTCGCAATTCTGACTTTTTTCCCGCCATTTAGTCTTTTTTTCATGCAATTCTTACTTTTTTCTCGCAATTCTGACTTTTTTCATGCCATTTAGTCTTTTTTCCCCGCAATTCTGACTTTTTTCTCGCAATTCAGTCTTTTTTTCTCGCAATTCTGACTTTTTTCCTCGCAAGTGTGTCTTTTTTTCACACAATTCTGACTTTCTCACAATTCTGACTTTTTTTCTTGTAATTCGCAATTTTTTCTTGCAATTCAGTTTTTTTCAAGCAAATCCAAATTTTTTTCTTACAATTCAGAATTGCGTGAAAAAAACTGAATCGCAAGAAAAAATTTCGAATTGCAAGAAAAAAAGTCAGAATTGTGAGAAAAGTCAGAATCCTTATTTTTTCCTGCAATCCTGTCTTTTTTCACGCAATTCTTACTTTTTCTCGCAATTCTGACTTTTTTCTTGCAATTCAGTCTTTTTTTCTCACAATTCTGACTTTTTTCCTCGCAATTCAGTCTTTTTTTCACGCAATTCTTACTTTTTTCTCGCAATTCTGACTTTTTTCACGCCATTTAGTCTTTTTTCCCCGCAATTCTGACTTTTTTCTCGCAATTCTGACTTTTTTCTCGCAATTCAGTCTTTTTCTCTCGCAATTCGCAATTTTTTCTTGCAATTCCATTTTTTTCACGCAATTCCGAATTTTATTTTTTTACAATTCAGATTTTTTTCTTGCAATTCTGACTTTTTTCCTCACAATTCTTTTTTTTTACGCAATTCTGACTTTTTTACTCGCAATCCTGTCTTTTTTTCTCGCAAATTCCGAATTTTTTTCTTACAATTCAGACTTTTTTCCCGCAATTCTGACTTTTTTCTCACAATTCAGTCTTTTTTCTCGCAATTCTGACTTTTTTTCTCGCATTCTGACTTTTTTCCTCAGAATTCTTTTTATTTGCGCAATTCTGACTTTTTTCCTCTGAATTAATTTTTTTGCGCAATTCTGACTTTTTTTCTTGTAATTCAGACTTTTTTTCTCGCAATTCACAGTTTTTTCTTGCAATTCGCAGTTTTTTTCTCACAATTCTGACTTTTTTCCTCGCAATTCAGTCCTTTTTTTCTCGCAATCCTGTCTTTTTTGTCACAATTTGGATTTTTTTTCCTTGGAATTCGGACTTTTTTCCACAATTCTGACTTTTTTCCTCGCAACTCTGACTTTTTTCCCCACAATTCTAACTTTTTTCTTGCAATTCCAACTTTTCTTCTCATTCTGATAATGGGGGGCCTTTGAAACAGTGATTTCGAGGCTCTGCAGATGTTTTCTGTGAGGTGTGAGACTCCCACAATGCTTTTTTCTGTCTACTTTACAATGCAACAGTGGGAACATTTTGTCCACACACAGACGCTCAGCGTCACGGGCGGATCAGCTAACACATTTCTCTCCATAATTGGCGTGGTGACATCCAATCAGAGCGCGGCAGCGGACATTATTAGTCTCTCATTGGCAGAGATCCAGTGCCCTTGCGTACGCATGCATGAGCCAAAGGGAAGTGACATGCGACGCACACTTCTCCTTTAACTGACCTCTCTAATCTGCGCCACAGAAACACCAACTCACATGTGTTCAGACACTCAACACTGCTGTAAATAAGACACTCTCTGAGAGCTAGTTTCAGACCTCACCTTTAACAGCCTGTTGATCACACAGAACTGAGCAGGTCTGGAAGAATCTTCTCCCCGGCCGGCGCAGCGAGGAGAAGTTCACACAGCGCAACAGACACGACATGTCTCCGGGGTCTCTGAGGAACACAACACACCGTCTCTACAGCAGACACACACTCTCTGTCAGACGCAGACTCGCATGTTCCAGCAGAGACTCAGAAACCTGTCGCTCTCGGACGGCCACGCGAGACCTGTGACGAGAGAGCAGGGAAAGATGCCAAGACACACAAACTCCACACTCACACAGCTTTACTGTATTAATAAACCAATCTGAATGTTAAACATGACCTGTGATGCTTTTCTCCATCTTCATCTTTCTTCAGTGTGTAATGTTGATGATTAATCATGAAAAGCTCCAGTTCTTCTCTATATCAGTGTCAGTGTTTCTGAACTCCTGAAACGCCTCCATTGTAGTCTTGAGTTTCTTCTGGGAATGAACACGTCACAATATTCCTCATTTAAATAATTAATATGTGGAATAAAGGGGGGGGGCTGGTTGAGTTAGTTTTTTTTTTTTTTTTCACAATTCTGACTTTTTTCCCCCAAAATTCTGACCTTTTTCTCGCAATCCTACATTTTTTCTCACAATTGACCCTTTGCATGGGAGGCATGAACGTGGCATGAGAGGGCCGTGGCTTGTCGGACATAGCAACAGTAACTAAGATCTTTGCGAATGGTCAATTCTGACTTTTTCCTCGCAATTCAGTGCTTTTTTTTTTTGCAATTCTGAATTTTTTTCCTCACTATTCTGAGAATTTTTTTGTGTGTGCAAAGTTCAAGTTCTTCTCTATATTAGTGTCACTGTTTCTGAACTCCCTGAAAGTCTTGAGTTTCTTCCGGGAACAAACACATCACAATATTCCTCATTTAAATAATTCATGCACAGAATAAAGGGGCGGGGCCTGGTTGAGTTAGTTAATAGTGTGTTGTAACTGGCGGGACATTTCCCAAACACACTCAAAGCGCTCCACCAATCACAACACACTGCTCCAGCCGACCAATCAGAGCAGTGCTTTTCAGAAGGAGGGGCTTCATAGAGACAGGAATTAAACTATTAGATGTTTAAATAGTGACTCTGAACTGCTGAACTCAAACATATTCTGGATCTCACATTTAAAGTCACCATGAAATCAACATTGACAATTCCTACATTTGCTTATGGAATATTGCAGTCTTTATTCTAAATAATTTATCAGTGCATATAAAAAGCAGTATGCAACCATATTTAATTTTTTAAGCAAGTTTTAAGTAAAATTAAGTAAACTTTTGCAAGTCTAATAAAAAAAATGAGTCAAGAGAGATGTTAAAAATCTTTGAGTTAATTTGTGTAAAGTTGAGCATGTACAGAATCTCACACAGTGAGCGAGTGTAGACTGTAATACAGAGATGAGTATGCATACTGTGCACTGTAAGAAGAGGAGTGTTATTCACATCTCTACTCCCATTTCAACAGAAATTCAGTTCCTTCTTGGTCTTTCAAGCATCATCTTATAGTCTTTTAGGTAAAGCATTCATTATGCATGTTTAAAAAATCGTAATGCATGCTTCATTTGAAGCGTCTGATGCTGTGAAACTGTACGTCCTCCACCTGTTCATGTTCAGCTGGTTTTGTGTTGATGTCTGATTCGCTCACGTGTTCGGGTTCAGCTCTCCCTGTCCTGACGCCCAGTCCTCAAGCTCCACCTCTCCGCTGGTAATAATGGGCGTGTCCACTGATAGGCCACGCCTCTTCCCAAACACACGCTGCTGCAGCTCGATGATGTCATGACGGATATCTGCCATCATCAATAACAGGAAGTCGAAGGACCCTGGAGGCCCCTGAAGAGGACAGAGAGAGTCAGTATCCTTATTTTATTAATAATATTTCATAGTTTTTGTCCAACAGCAGCAGCAGAATTATTAGAGTTGAAGTTTCAGGTTTGATTCTTTGCTTCTGTGTGAATGAAAGTCACTGTGCAGGGTTATTATAGTTAACTATAACTAATATTAATATCATAAAAATAAACATTTTGGCTACTTGAAATAAAATGTCAACTGAAATAAAATAAAATATTTGAAAATATATATATATATTAGCTAGATTCCAAGGAAACATTTCTATGGAATTTTGTTTCCACCACAAAATAAAACATTTTAAAAGATAATTGCGACTTTTTATCTCACAATTGCGAGTTTACATTGCGTGAAATAAAGTCGCAATTGCGTGTTATAAAGTTAGAATTCTGACTTTTTTTCTCGCAATTGCGACTTTATATCACACAATTCTGACTTTATAACACATAATTGCGAGTTTATATCTCACAATTCTGAGATATAAAGTCCAATTCTAAGGAATACTTTTTTAATTATTTTTTTTCACCTCATAGTTTATATCTCACAATTCTGACTTTATAACACGCAATTCTGACTTTATAACACGCAATTATGACTTTATTTCTGAGAATTGCGACTTTATATCTCGCAATTGCAACTTTATTTCTCACAATTCTGACTTTATATCTCGCAATTGTGAGAAAAAAAGTCAGAATTGTGAGATAAAAAGTCGCAATTATTATTATTTATTTATTATTCAGTGAATATACATATATATATATTTTTTTATACACTTTATATGTATGTAAAAAAATACAAAACTACAAAAACTTTAACAAAAATTAAAATGAAAACAGAAATTATAAAAATAAAAACCAATTCAAACTATTAATAAAAACTACACTGAAATAAAATAACATTAAACAAACATGGACATTTAGTTTAACGATACACTAAAATAAACTAAAACTGAAATAAAATTACATTTATAAATGTAATAAAAATGTATTATAGTAATATAAAACAACATATATAAATTACTAAAACTTTAACAAAAATTAAAATGAAAACAAAAAATCTCAAATTCAAAACTTATTCAAACTATTAATAAAAACTATAATAGTATTTCAGTGATACTAAAATAACGCTCACGTCATCACTGCTGACTAATCTAATAAATTAATAATAAACTTTTTTTTACATTATTTTTTTTAAATAATAATAATAATATATCATAAAATCATATATAAAAAAAATATCTTTTCAAATTTAAATCTTAAATTGCATAAAAAGTATAAAGTTCACAACAAAAGACAAAAAAACAAACAAACAAAAAAACACAAATGTTAGATGAGTTTAGTTCAGGGCTTCAGGCTCAGCGGATTACACAAGTTCAATATTTCGGTTCAGAACAAACCCTGACTGAGAACAATCAACAATATAATATATTTGAATATATATTTAATATAATAAATGATATTCCAGTGTCGTGTGAAGGACGTACCGGAGATCCTCTCGGTCCAGGAGAACCTCTGTCACCCTGCAGAGAAACATTCATTCATCACGATTCATCTAAAGCACTTATTTGATGT
The DNA here is from genome assembly GCF_964197995.2 of Scardinius erythrophthalmus. Classification (NCBI taxonomy): domain Eukaryota; kingdom Metazoa; phylum Chordata; class Actinopteri; order Cypriniformes; family Leuciscidae; genus Scardinius; species Scardinius erythrophthalmus. The sequence continues at coordinate 1,428,514 of NC_138228.1, forward strand.
AATAAAATCATAATTATCGTTAAAATGCCATCATATGGTGTTCATTTGTTCACATAAAGCGAGACACGTGCCTTCTGTCCGTCTTTCCCAGGCGCTCCTGGAGATCCCTATACAGACACAGGAGGAGATTCAGAAACTCTCACGAAAAGCAAATAAAGAGGGCATGAACTTTGACCCTGTAAAGCCTGACATATGAAATAACAGTGTTTGTTTGTATATTGAATGCTTAGACAACACAATGCATGCACATGTTTTTTGTTAAATATCATATTCGATACATCAGGCTTTTATAACTCGTATAGTGAGAATATTGAGGACTGTATCAAATATGATCCAGAAGGCTTTACAGGGATAAATGGGAAGACGTTCTTCTGATCCAGCATTAAAGTACAGAGAGAATAACTTTCATCATTCCCTCGGGGCATTTTGACCTGAAAATTTTTTTTTTTTTTTTTTTTTTCTTTTTTGCATTTGAACCACGAATACAAATATTGAATGGATTCAAGGAGTTTTGTGGTTGAAATTTAAAAAAGTAACAAATCCTTCACTCTCGGGTCAATTTGACCCGAAACTCATTTTTTAAACAATTTGAAAAATTGAGTGTTCATCAGAGGGGACCAAGACTCTACGACTTTTGTTGCACTTGAACCACGAATATTTAAACAAAAAAGAATAAAAATAAATTTAAAAAATAAATAAAGCAACAAATCCTCCACTCTCGGGTCAATTTGACCCCTTTAGGAATGAATGGAATGCGAGGAATGCTTCAGTACACATAGAAAAACCTAAAAATGCTCAATATTCAAACTAAAAATGCTAAAACTTTCCCAAAAAAAAAAAGATTTTATAATGTCTACATGTGTATCTGAATGCACACTGAAGAACTTTAGGACCCAGCGGAACAGCTCATATAGCGCTATAAGGCCATCTAGAGTCATGAAATATCATCTTATTGATATGTTGTATTATATTATTACTCTCCACAAGAGGTCGGCAAAGACACCCAATGTAAGATATTTAGAGCTGAATTAAAAGGATTATGCATGAAATTGTGAGTATTTTGAATTTAAGTTTTGAGGAATGTGCTTAAATGTTATTTATTGATCAAATCTAGTAATTTTAAAGGTGAATAAATAAAAAAATTGCAGTAAAAGACACTATCAAAATGAAATAAAATAATCTTTCTGGACAAAAAAAAAAAAAGTATAATTTTAGGGTTTCAGGTCATTTTGACTCGCGAGGGAAATATTTTTTATAAAATGCAAGTCAATGATGAAGGTTTATTTATATGAGGATTATCACGTTTGCTGTTCTCTCATCTGTGTGTGTGTGTGTGTGTGTGTGTGTGTGTGTGTGTGTGTGTGTGTAGGCTGTGGACGCTGGCGTCATGACAGGTAAGATCTCTCTTTCACCTGAGCGACTGTCACATGATCAGGGTTCTTGTGTTAGTTCTAGAGTCATGAAATATCATGTTATATTATTATTCTCCACAAGAGGTCGACAAAGACACTCACCCCTGGTTTCACAGACAGGGCTTAAGACTAGTCCTAGACTAAAACGTAAGTCTGAGCTGTTTCCACTGAAATAAACTTGCACTGACTGATCTTAAAAATATATCAGTGTCTTTTTAATTTTAAGATGCACATCGGTAATGTTTTTTTCGAAGCATGTTTATAAAAATTACTTAAATGTCCTAATTGATCTATGGTCTAATCCTGGCTTAGTCTAAGCCCTGTCTGTGAAACCGGGCCTCAGTGTAAGATATTTAGAGCTGAATTAAAAGAGTTATTTTGTTAGGAATGTGCTTAAATGACTATTTATTTATTATTTATTGATCAAATCTAGTCATTTAAAGGTAAAAAAAAAAAAAATTGCATTAAAAAATTATCACAATGAAATAAAATAAGCTTTCTGGACAAAAACAAAACAAAAAATTAAGTATAATTTTAGGGCTTCGGGTGATTTTGACCGGCGAGGGAAAGAAGTGTTAAAGGTGCGAGGGAAGGATGAGGGTTTAGAAGCATTTGGTGTTTGTAGTGAAACTGATCTGAGATCTGAGAGAGCCAGCTTCACCGTCGGCCCCCGCCGGCCCGTCTGCACGTGCTCCACATGTCCTGCGGGCCCCACCGGACCCATGTCTCCTCTGGGCCCCTGCGGCCCCGGCGGCCCTCGGACCCCCCTCTCCCCCCGATCACCTGAAACAGGACCAGCGTGAGCTCACACACTTCAGCTGTTCTGACGCTTACAACAAAATACCCGAGTCAGGGTTTTGTGTAATTCATGTAGAAGCATTTATTAATCTTTGCTATTGTTCAGTTCTACAATTACTAATACGTTTTAAAAATTAAAAGTTGTATCTGTTAACATTTGTTAATGAACTGAATGTGTGTGTGTGTGTGTGTGTGTGTACCTGGCAGGCCAGGCGGTCCCGGAGGTCCTGCTGGTCCAGTGACGGTGTGAATATCAGGATTTTTCCCAGTTCTCTCCTGAGCCGGTTTGTGGCTGTTGTGTTCAGGACTGGGAGACGAGCCCTATGAAGAGGAGACGTGTGTCACGAGTTCACACTTACAGATTAGTCAGATCGAATAAATGTGTATTTGGCATCCGAGGAGAGGCTCCGGGATCGGTGTTCGGCCCGAACCCAGAGTGCTCCCCCGTATTCCTGGCTGTGGAAGAACAGGCCGAGAGTGTGTGGAGGGATGCTGAAACTGTCAGGGAGTGTTGGGAGAGTGACAGAGAGAATAAATGCTTTCTCTCATGATGAGGGGCGACCTGGTAATTGTCTGATGACAAGCTGATTGGATTGATTATTTGATCGTGCTCCTCCTGAACTTTGTTTATGAAACATAATACTGTGTTTGAGTGTGTGTGTGTGTGTGTGTGTGTGTGTGTGTGTGTGTGTGTGTGTGTGTGTTACCTGTGCAGGTGTGTGTGTGTGTGTGTGTGTGTGTGTGTGTGTGTGTGTGTGTGTGTGTTACCTGTGCAGGTGTGTGTGTGTGTTACCTGTGCAGGTGTGTGTGTGTGTGTGTTACCTGTGCAGGTGTGTGTGTGTGTGTTACCTGTGCAGGTGTGTGTGTGTGTGTGTGTGTGTGTGTGTGTGTGTTACCTGTGCAGGTGTGTGTGTGTGTGTGTGTGTGTGTGTGTGTGTGTGTGTGTTACCTGTGCAGGTGTGTGTGTGTTACCTGTGCAGGTGTGTGTGTGTGTGTGTGTGTTACCTGTGCAGATGTGTGTGTGTGTTACCTGTGCATGTGTGTGTGTGTGTTACCTGTGCAGATGTGTGTGTGTGTTACCTGTGCAGGTGTGTGTCCCAGCAGGAGTGTGATCTCCTGTAAGCTGCTCCTCATGCTCATGAAGTCTCGGCAGCTGAGAGAACATGATCCAGAGCTCATCTGAGTCTCAGACTTTACGGAGGAGTTCACTGAGACACACACACATTCACACACACTTTACACATGCTGACTGCACATATTAATATCAGGAGAAATAAAAGAAAAAAAACTTGCTCACCAAGGTTGCATTTATTTGAGACACACACACACACACATACACACACACACACACACTTACGGTCACAGGAGCGCTGGTCTGCTGTCAGTGTGTATCCAGCATTACAGCTGCAACGGAAGCTTCCAGGAGTGTTTTCACACACGTGTTCACACACACTGCTGTTTGATTCCTCACACTCATCCACATCTGGACCACAGCGAGCGAGCGAGAGAGAGAGAGATGGATGAGTGTGTGTGTTTGAACAAAGCATGCTGCAACATGTGGCTACTGACCGATACAGTATGGATGCAGGTGTTGGCGATGTCTCTCTCGGTGGAAGCGGTAACCATGGTAACACGTGCACAACACTCGCCCGAAGTCATCAGTGCACTGTTGCTCACAGGGAGAGCCGGCACACACATCCAGACCTGCACACACACACACACACACACACACACACACACACACACACCGTCAACACACACCATCAGCACACACATCCAGACCTGCACACACACACACACACACACACACACACACACACACACACACACACACACACACACACACACACACACACACACACACACACACACACACCGTCAGCACACATCCAGACCTGCACACACACACACACACACAGTCAACACACACACCATCAGCACACACATCCAGACCTACACACACACACACACACACACACACACACACACACACACACACATCCAGATCTGCACACACACACACATCGTCAGCACACACACACACACATCGTGAGCACACACACACACCCCATGAAATCA